>NC_047506.1:7760041-7872105 GCF_902827115.2 Pseudochaenichthys georgianus | reverse complement strand
ATCAGAGGCTCAAGGAAAGCCCAATGCTCTAAAATGATGAACATACATATTGATTAATTTTCCAATTTAACAAAGAATAAATATTGTCAATATTAAGGTAATATTAATTTAAACATTGATTCAGGTTTATAAATTCAATGAATTGTTATATATTTATTATAATAATAGCCTAATGTTATAGAGTAGTGATATAAGCTTCATAATAGAGTTGTTCTTAAAGGTTTTTCTTAAGGTGTTCCCATTGAGTTTATAATAATTGTTAATAAAGCAATAATAAAGACAGTTACATAACCCGGTTATTTCCCGGAGCATTGACTGTAAAACAGACGTTTCTGAAAAGTTTACTACAGACACGCCGTTAAGCATGTGTCCACAAACAAAGCATCCTCACACTAGACTCAATAACAATACATTCATTCAACATATTCCATGTGCTGGTCTCGTCCAACATTAAACCTAACTGTTGAATATACCCTTGACTTTAACATAGTCCTCGAAGAAACTGGGTAAACTTGGTGCATCATTAACTGTGACTGTAGGACAGACTCACCTGATATTCGTCTGACTGCCCCGTCTCTTAGCGACACACACAGCACACATAGGTCCGCACGAGACAGGCGAACTGCACATTGTTGAAATAAACTGCGACGATTCAGACATTTGGCAAAGGCACACAGTCTGAGGAGTGACATGTTGACATGTAATAACCGCGTTACTTCTCAACACAGGGCTGCCATCTTAAATAAGACCAAGCTAGTCGCGATGAACGATCATCATGCTCGTGTAAGGCATGTTGAGTAGATCGCAGATATATCGAGTATTGCGTTTTTTGGTAATCTGTGCTAATTATTGGTTTACATTTTCAAGACCAGCTTCTTGTAGACGTTCTCACTTGAAATAGGCATGCTGATGGCAGTAAAATTGTTAAATATTTACATATAATATAACACATAATAATGTCTGTATTTAATATTCATTAAGATTGTATTTATCATATTCCTAAACCCAGCACTTTACGTGTATATGCTCCACATCTGCACCTTATCAAAAATAAATGTATTCATATTTAGACATTTATATACATTGATCTGATGTGTGAATGTATTATGGTACTTTACTACTCTTTGCACTTTCTAGTTGAATGCAAACTGCATTTCGTTGTACTCATGTTCAAAAGTTGAATCTAAAAAAATCGTATCTTTATATTCTGCATTTTATGATCAGGGTAGTCTGAAATGGATAATGAATAATGTTTGGCCTACAGGTGGCAGTCTTATCATAGTAAAGTTAAAGTAGGACTAGGGGTCAAACTGGAGGCCAAGGTGAAAATGACTGTTTTGAATTCAGCTTTAGTGTCATTGCTATATAGTTCATTTTAGAATGGAAAAGTTATGACCATGCTCTAAACACCGGTAAATTGTAGTACAAAATAGATTGAAACTAAAAGTGCAGCCATAAAATGTATTTCCTGTGCTGGGTTTTCTTTTGTTGACTTATATGTGGAAAATACAGCAGGAAAGTTATGGAAAAAAAAATTAATAGAGTAAATTAACACTTGAGAAAACCACAACAATCTTTGTGTTTGTGTATAGTATGTTTTCACAGAGCTGTTTTGTCGCAATCTATGTAAACTTCTCATTAATTAAGGGGAATGCAACACAAGTTAAGTAAACTTCATTTCCATTAGGTAATCCAAAGCTGGTAGTATACACATGCAACCTGCCCTTATAATGACTTGACCAAAGTAGGCTACATTTTACAGTTACTTAAAAAAAATATATTCTTCTTCCAATCAGCTTTTGAATTTCAAACATCATACAGTTCAATCAAGTGTGACTCAGCTCCAAATCGTAAGTAAAACTGAATGTATCTCATTCACATCCTGTGTACTTTCTGACCCCCAGCAGTGTCAGCCTCCCCTTGTCATGCATCCATAAAGCATTCTTAAACACTTTAGCGGGCCTTTGTGTCTCGGCAGGCTGGAGGTTAACACAAGCACTACTTGACAGTGAGAGAGAATTGGGGGGCGGGGGGGGGGGGCAACAGAGAGGGAAATGAGGTCCAGGCAGTACATCTTTTCTCAGTGGAGGCAGTGGCTGAGAGCACAGCGGTGGGTGTCTGCTGCTGAGCTGTAGGTGAGGATCAGGAGGTGTTTGTTGCCACGGTTCACGAGCAGGGCCCCTTGACAGCCTCGTTTGATGTGGTTGGCCCCTGTCGGCGGCTGGCTCTTTGCGCTGGTGTGACAGTCATTGCCGGGTGAGTGACTGTCAATGCCTCGACCGACAAAAGAGGAGAAGACAGGCATTCATGGGGCCTGATAATGGCCAGGCCAGGACAAGGCTGCCATTCTCATACACTTTGATCATGTGGATTCTTTTGCACACCTTTGTAGGGGCTCCCTATTTGTTTAACAGATGGAGAGAGGGCTGTTTTTGATGGAGATACTTCTCTTTGAGATGCTTGTGTTGGTAAATGCTTTTGGCATGTGTTTGCGTGTGTGTGTGTGTGTGTGTGTGTGTGTGTGTGTGTGTGTGTGTGTGTGTGTGTGTGTGTGTGTGTGTGTGTGTGTGTGTGTGTGTGTGTGTGTGTGTGTGTGTGTGTGTGTGTGTGTGTGGTGTGTGTGTGTGTGTGTGTGTGTGTGTGTGTGTGTGTGTGTGTGTGTGTGTGTGTGTGTGTGTGTGTGTGTGTGTGTGTGTGAGCACCACTTCAAATGGAAATGACCTGCGGGAAAGAAAATGCTTTTTAAGTAACTCCCCACATGAAACTCCACATAAGACTGTAACATCTGAGCAGTCGTTTTTTATAGCTTGATTTGAAAACGTTATCAAACTTTTTGCAGTACATTAGCTATTTTTTACAGCCTACTGTAAACTTGCAGAGTACTGGCACGAACATTAAATTCGAAATATTACTCATCACACACTTTGTGTCCATTACTGTCCATTACAGAGACACAGACACCACAATGATCCTTCAGGCTTCTGCACAAACCTTTCCTGGACTGATGTGACTCACAGCTCTTTTAAAGATGTTTTCAATTAGTGAGTCAGTTCAAATGTCCTTAGATGTGTCATGCTACTATTAACAAGTGCATCTTAATAGAATAATTTGAAAAGATCATCTACACTTAAATGATGATGGGTCAACTTCAACATTCAGACAAATCAACCGCATGTATTAGAAGAGGGAACAAATGCTGAGTCATCAGAGATATTTAAAGTGCTTTTTTCAATCCTCACCACTGGCATCCTGTTCTCTGTTGGCTATGGTTTAGGAGGTAGATTGCTCAACGTTAGATAGAAGCATTGGTGGTTCGATCTCCAGCCCTGCATTAAAAACATGTTTAGGCAAGATACTGAAACCCATATTGCTCCCAAGGGCATGGCCAACATTGTGTGAGTGTGTAAAAGTGTATCAATCCTGATGAACAGGTGGATTCTTGTATGGTTGCCTCTGCCCTTGTTTGTTTCTCTATGAAAATAAATTGTTACTTCATGTCCGTGTCCTCTTTTAAGTTCTGATGCATCAGATTAGCAGTGTGCAGATGTTAAATCGCTCCTGACAAGTCACATTTATTATCGTCAACACTATCGGTTAGTTGGATCTCTGCTCGCCGTCCTCTGAAAAACCGGGAGGCTGGATCTCTCAGAACTCTTCGCAGCATCAGATAGACGACCCACTTATCATAAAGCCACTGACAATAGACAATGGCCATTAAGCAGGATATGCAAAAGGCCATGTCCGTTCTGGTGGTCCGGTCAGTTCCGTTAACCATGTCCGCATGTCAACCACATCAGACAGCGCAGCGATGCCAAGCACACCTGTGTTGGCTCTGACACGACAACACAGGCAGTGTTGGACATGCTGAAATGATGAATTGCAAAACAGCTGAAATTATAAGAATTTACTGCCGTGAATAATATGTGTGAGATAATGTCCTTATGTGAGTGTTTTACCTCCTTGCAGTTTAGCTTAAAGAAAGTAAATTATAGTCTGGGAACAGTTTTATGTTAAACACACACCTTCCATACCACTGAGTTACAAACGGGCAGCATGTCAGTACTAAAAGCACGAGGTCATGGGTGAGCTAAAAGACAACAACAAGAGCAAAAGGGAGAAAGAGTTAGACAAGGACTTAGCAGGCAGGCATAACAATTAATAATAGGGAGCTATTACTGAGGGATTGTCAGTGCTAGGAGGGAGGTCGGGTTTCAGACCCTTTTGAAGACTTTGATGGTACAAAACAGGCCTCATTATAGAGATATTATCTCTATTCATACACTTACAGAGCCGCTTGGATTCCTGCTGGGAAAGATTAGATTCCTCCACTTGAGAACATCCTCCTTGGGTGCCTGGCTCACAGAGTGGTGTTCTCAGCTCAGGGCACACCCACACAGCACGGCTCGACTCAGCCTGAGCTCGACAACCGTTTCCAGTGATGTACCTGAACGCGTTCAATGAACGATCGTTCATGAACGCGTTCATATTTTGGGCGAACGTGAACTGAACGTACTGTATTTCCGCTAGATGAACGTAATTGAGAACGCGTTCATTCTCAGCGCTGTATAACGGCGTTCAAACGTGCGTTCATTCTCAGCACTGTATTATAACGGCGTTCAAAAGTGTGCCAGATTTCATATGCCTTTCAGCCGAAAATCCAGTTAAAACACACCGTAAACAGGCTTCAAAATAATGCGGAAAACCACCCAATCTGGCAACAGCAAGCTGCCTGTGACGCGTACGCGCCTGTCACCCCTGGCTGTCGCACTAAAATATAAATATACTAAATATATCAGACTCCTCACAACAAACAATGTGGAACCGCGGAACCGGCGAGCATTGAATGAATGAATGAATTAGTATGGACGAAGCCGAGAGCAGCTGCAGCAGCACTCGCTCAGAGTGAGACTCTACGGCAGGGGTGGGGAACCTCCGGCCTCCGGCCGTATACGGCCCGCGAGACAATTTGGTACGGCCCTCGAGGTAATTTATAAACACACGCAAAAAATAAAAAAATGAAAGAAATCTAGACCGCAAAAAAATTAAACAAGCGAGTACCTGTTTTTCCTGGCCAAGGTCAGGGTCCTTGAACACAACACGAGCCTAACGTGTCATCACGTGGTATATGTCTCGACTGACAGGGGTGCAGTTCTGACGGAGAGCACCAGAACGCCACTCCAGCACTTCAGAAATTGCAGTACCGATAAGTCCGTACACATGCCACAGTTTCTGCGTGTCTGTGTCTTTAGTTGTAAGCCCAGTGGCGATCTGCTCATCTGTCATACAGTCAATAACTGTGTTGTTGTCATTAGCATCTGGTTAGCTAGCTATGCTAACGAATATAAGAAGCTTTGTCTACAACCAGTGAGGTAAAGGCACATCTTTATATGATCATTATAGTTATAAAAAAAATAAGAGAATAAAGTAAACAGGTATAAAATACTATAAGACAGTTATTAATAAAGAAGAATACAGTTTGAAAGGGTAGTGATTTGTCAAATATCCATAAATTAAAAGAAAATCTGCTTACAGTTGTGTTTGGGTGTTGAGAGATGTGTCCATAGATCTCCTAATGTTGCTCTCAAAGTGCAACACATCTTGCCAGGGGAGCATGCCCCCCGGACCCCTCTAGAGGAGGTTAGGTCCCCCCCACTTAAACCATGTTCACATGGATAGGAAACTAAATACATTTGCACACATCTTGTGTCCATAAATTATCTTTCTGTTTAGGTGGTCACGCCACACCCTGCACGTGCATGCATACGCGAGTCATGGTGAGATATCTGGATTAGGAGGTTGCTTTTTCTTTGCACAGAATGAAATGAATGAGCTGTGATTTTAGTTTTTTTAAGCAGAGGTCAATAACTTGTACGGCCCTCTGAGGATATTGTAAAAATTGAAATGGCCCATTAACATCGTACAGGAGACAAATAATAGCTCGCAGCAACTTATTGAAAAAAGAACTATGAACTATAAATTAGTTCATTTTTGAAACCATGAACTTTAGTTCAACATTTTGAATTATGAACTATGAACTGAACTAGTTCATTTTAAAATATGTGAACTGTGAACTGAACTAGTTCATGTAGAAAGTGAACTTTCCCAACACTGACCGTTTCATGGATTAACATGAAGTTGTGTACACACTCATGGTCCTCAGAGGATGAATCCAAATGTCCCAAGGGTCGAACTTACATGGAGAAGCAACGTTTAGTTAATATGCTCAATATATCTGGAACAAACTCCTATTTGTTGCCGCCTTTTATTAAATCAAATAATGATTTATATGTTGCACTGCACTGTACAATTTCTTTCAGTATTTGTGTTGGCTTTTATTGACTGTCTTTAAATGTATTTCAATATATTCTTACTGTCTTTAATACTTTTTGGAAATAACTTTGAATTGCCTTGTGTTAAAATATGCTATGTAAATAAATGTGTCTTGCCTTGCCTAATGTTTTTGTTTACACACAGTCTTTTCCTCTAACACCACCATGAGGTAGACACTTATGGTTTAGAAGTTTTAACAACTCTCAGATGGCTTGGCATAATTCTAACTGTTCCTCGAGCAACATCATCTTGTCGAATTTCAAGTCCTTTGGTTTATGACTGGTCCAAATTAGCTAATCATTAGCAAACTCAGATGTGGTAGAATTGATGTCAATGCACCACTGTGCCAAAATCCCCTGAAGAAAAGTCAAGCAGACGCGTACTTGGAAGAACTCGTAGTGGTTCTGTTTTAATTACACTTTCTGGAGTCCGTTCAGAGGACCCATCTCACATGTGCGCCCAGTTGTGTTTAGGACTTATCTGTTTGTTCACAGTACACAGGAGTCCTTTTATTAGCATATGTGCACCTTCTGATAAATAACTGACACCTTTTATATAATCTCTAATAAAGATTAGACTCACACAGACACTTTCATTACATCGTTGGTAATTCTTTCCAAAAGTGTTCTTGTACTTGTTTTTGATCCAGGAAACTGAGTTTCTACAGTGGATTACACCCTGACTTTATCATAAATTGGCGTCTGGACATTTAGGAAATCCTCAGTATATGTTATGTGAATTCTATTTGTTTCTAACTTCAAACATAGACATTGTACAATAGCAAGAGATTGCACGTTATGACATTTAACAAAGTAATACATGATGCCTGTGTCCGCTCCGACACTGAGCTCAGAGCCCAAACATTTGCTTCCATGACACTACAAAGCAATCTGCTGCCACATCTGACACTCACATGAGGCCGGAGCTTTGTTCTTGACCTCAGGGGACACTCTGATTTTTGAGAAGTGATACAGCAGAGTGATTGTGTGATTATAATTACAGGGAATTTTGGCAAAGGATAGACAATAGTAACTTCCTGGGGCTTCTAAACCTTTTCGCACTTTCTCTTTTTTCCGGCCATTCTGTCTGTCTTTGTTTCGTTTGTGTTTAATTGTTTAGTTAATTTTTTTTTCTCATACTGCCTGTGCTGCAGCACCTCTTTTCACCCTCTGTCTGAAACCAGAGCCCAGTATGTTCTGATTGGTTGGCTGGCTGGCTCTGTTGTGATTAGTCAACCGCTTAGAGATGTCCCGCCCCTTAGCCTATCAGGAAAAAGGTGTCTGCGAAGGTATTAAAATGTGATGTCACTATTTGATGGTAGTAAACAAGGGAGTCCAATCAAGGCGTGTGTGTAAGAGACACTCCCACTGGAGGAAACTTTGGGATTTTAGCCTTTGCAGACCATTTATATGCACAAAAAGCTACATTTCACATTACAGGAAAGAGAAAAAAAACATAACATCATCAAGGGGTGTATGGATTTGTTTTTTACAGTGAACTATGTTACTTCTTCAGTACCAAAATAATGTGTCAGTTACTAACAAATGAATTTGCAAATATTTTTCCAAAATGGCCGTGATGGTGCTCCCAGCGTTTTACACTTTTGGCCCTTATTAAGCAAAGTTACTGCTACACAAACACCTTGTAATTCTTTGTTAACAAATAAAGTGTTTCCTATTACAGGGCTGAGAGAGAGAACAATAAATGAAATACCAAGCAATCCTGCAAACACTCAGATGTCCTAAATAAAAACTTTAAATGTTTTATATTTGTTGAAGATGGGCCATACGACATAATCAAAAACGTATTCACAATTATCTCTCTCCTTGTCTTTTGTCTTTCATTGTTTTTCATTCGGACTCCAACCAGTTCGATTAATCACTAAAAACTCAAATCTGTCTTTCGCAGAACAGATTTAATTTCCAAGAACAGAGATAGGAGAACACAGCAGACACAGCAGCGTTGTTTAATTGAGGGTGAAAAGACTGTGATTTTTACGAAGGGCCCAGATCTATGCTGAAAGTATAGCTTTGATGAGGAGCCTGGCGGGCACTGAGGACCAGAACCTACTGGCAGGAGTGGCTTGGGGGAGTCGGGGTGCTGGAGCTGGGAGTTTGGTGAAAGAGGCGAATGGTGTTTCTTTTATGACGTTAAGGTTTAAATAGGGGCTAGGGGGACAGCAAGTCTCTGGAGGCAGTTAACAAGCTAAAGAGTGTGAAGTGACTGTCACCCTCTCTGAACACACACTCCTCAAACACACATCCAGCACCAGACAAGCCTCAGG
This sequence comes from Pseudochaenichthys georgianus, assembly GCF_902827115.2. NCBI lineage: Eukaryota > Metazoa > Chordata > Actinopteri > Perciformes > Channichthyidae > Pseudochaenichthys > Pseudochaenichthys georgianus. Next base: position 7,863,491 of record NC_047506.1, on the reverse strand, counting down.
GTGGTATACTCATAATTGAGGGGCTCTTTTAAAAAGGGGCTCTTTTAAAAAGGACCTAATTGCCACCACAAACTGCAGAGCCCCACTTCCAAACTGGATGTCCACTCTCTTTTTCTTTAGGTTTTTCAATTTCTATCTTTTTATTTTATCATATAATCTTCTACAAAATACCGAAAGTACTTAATAGCATTTGTCTGACTTCATACATTTAAGATACATTAATGTAATAGTTCAATGATTTAGGGAAATGTATGGCATTTAAGATTAAGATGGACTTTTATTAAGATGGGGAAATTGTTTCTCTGCATTTGACCCATCCTGTGTTAGGAGCAGTGTGCTGCCATTTTGAACAGCGCCCGGGGAGCAGTGTGGGGAACGGTGCCTTGCTCAGGGACACCTCGGTGGCACTTGGTCTTGCCGGGACTTGAACTGGTGACCTTCCAGTTGCCAAGCCAAGTCCCTATCGACTTCGCCACCACCGCCATTAGCTTTTGTTGCAGAGACTTGAGGCAAATTATTGGTTGATACATGTGCATGTCCATGAAGTACAATTTGTAATCTGTTATGTCCATGAAGATCCGCTCACAATTTGCTTACTGTGTGAACAGGATCTAGAAACACTAGATCTGCAGTTCACTTGTTTCACACTATACTGTATATATGTTATGTATTGGTATATCCCTATTATCTTGGAGTAGTTGCAACACGCATTTCATCTTTTTCAAATAGCTGTTCTTCTTGCTATTTTAAAGTTACCATCTTGTTTTGTAGTCTATATAAGCAGTATATGTCTGTGAAAAGCAGAACCTCGATTGTATAGAAGTGCATGCTCCTACACTGTATGAAAGCGTCCATATATGATGATCAAAGTATGGTATAATATACCAAGCAAATCTTTTTAGAAGCAGCCAAATGAGCTGCTTCACCCTGTTTCCAGTATTATTCCTAAACTATGCTAAGTAGCTTGTGGCTGTATTCTATCAATATTCTTCTTTATCTTGTTGCAAGAAAGCAAACATTTCCCAAAATGTGAATACCTTCGTTGTGGTCGGATAGAAATGGTTCTACACATCTCTGTTAATAACAAAACTGCCTAACAAAAAATGCTCAATACAAAGTCATCAATGCAAACTGGAATGTTCTGAGCTTTAATGCCTTGCCCTAATCAGGTTTATTACACAGCTTGTAAAAAAAACAGACAAGAGTGTGGGAAGTCACAAAAAAGGTGTTCTTCATTTCCGTCCTGTTCTCCTAAATTAAAAGGCAAAGATCAGAGAGGGTGTTTCATTGAAATATTAACACAGGTGATCAGAAAGTCGCCAAGGCTTCATCTGGACTAACTCTGCCGACACTTCTGCAACCTGCTCTGCTTGGTGATTCAAACCAGCGGCGGTAAAAAAAGAAAAGAAGGAAAGGCTCTCTTAATTTGCCCCATGTGGCCAGAGAGAGAGGAAAAGAGAGTGTCAAAAAATGCCCTCCTAGCTGGTTCACCGGACAGTAATGGGGCTGATTCGACGGTGTTACAAAATGCTTCACCGTTTACATCAAGGGGAGACAGCAGAGGTCATGGGACAGGGGAAGGGGATGTAAGTGTTTCCAGGTGTCCGTGACCAAATAAAAGCAAGAGGGTAATAAAATCCTCAGGTGAAAAGCAAATGACTTGTTTCTCACAGAATAAACTTCTCTAAGAGAGAATAGAAAAGGGGATGGTACTTTCTCGTTTGTTTGAAATGGTTATGAATGACTATGGTGGCCCCACCCCCCCCCCCCACCCCCTCCTCCTCTCTCTTTCAACCCCCTAGATGCCGGCCCTGCCCAGGATAAAATGCACGACAACTCAGCCGGTTACTCCACAGCAGAGAGGACTGACTGACACTCACTGCTTCACTGCCCCGTGCTAGCTGACACACACACACTCACTGCCTCTCACTCTGACACACACACACACACACACACACACACACACACACACACACACACACACACACACACACACACACTCTCGCTGCCTCTCTCTCTCTCTCTCTCTCTTGCAAACACACACACACACACACACACACACACACACACACACACACACACACACACACACACACACACACACACACACACACACACACGCTCTCTCCCTCCCATACTCACTCACTTGCTCACTCCCTCTCTTTCTCTCTCCCTCTCTCTTTCTCTCAGTATCACACACTCACACATACACACACATACACACACGCAGTCAGTCACCAACCCTCATTCAACTCCCTCTCAGCCACGGGTCAGCAGCTCAGACAGGCACCTTGTTCCTATTCAGCTGGAAAGAGTAGAGCATCGCAAGGTGCACGCACATACTCCAACACACACTCACTCAAAATACACACACACACACACACACACACACACACACACACACACACACACACACACACACACACACACACACACACACACACACACACACACACACACACACACACACACACATATATGGGCATCATCATACAGCCAAGGACTTTATCTGTGGTACGGGAAAGAAGACCTCAGTCCAAGGAGAAGAAGAAACAGAGAAACAAAGAGGGACACTAATGAGGAACTTCTAAAGGTAAATTCCTAAAATGGCAGCTCTTCAATAAAGGATCAGACAACGATAATCGGAAACAAGACTGAAGATGACACATGGAGTAACTTTGAGAAGCTTGTTGCTGTAGGAAGGCCTGAAGTGGAGATCATCTGTGACATCCTGAGGATCTGCTAGCCATCGCCCTCCCTTCTCCTTTCAGGACTCCCACCCTCTTGTCATCCCTCCACTGGGACATCTCCCCATCATCAGCATGCCTACAGCTTGCACAAGGTGCACCTTGGGAGTCTGACCCACCATGTGCAGATGGACGCCGGCCGCAGCTCATCTCTGTCCTGAAGCTGCCCTTGGCACCACCACTACTGCAGCCTCTGCCGGGCGACCTCTCCCCCTACCCAGTGCAGCCTCCATTTGCCTGGCATGCCTCTCCCTGCTCCTGGTCACCGCTGGCACCGCCACAGGGGCCTGTCCTCCAGGGGTTGGACATGAACCCTTTCAGGTGCTGGCAGGTGGCATCAACTGTTCATGGACGTTGGAAAGACACACTCGCAGTTACAATCACCTAGAGGGAGACGTCCGACTACGGCGACTTTACTCTGCCAACAAGTTCTTCCTCTGTATTGACAAAACAGGCAAGGTGGACGGCACTCGGCGGAAAAACTACGCTGACAGTAAGTGTATTTAAGTTCTGTATCTGTAATGTGTGTTTGGTGTCACAGAGAAGACAGGATGCCCTATGACGTACTCAGTTTTATTTTTATGGCTGGACTTTCTTATCTTTTTCTCTTTTATAGCAGTGCACAGGGATATCCTGTGTTTCTATCACTGCTGAGCTATTTGTGTTGTGTTTAGAGCATGAGAGATGCGTTGCTAGGTAAGAAGGGAATACCCTCGAGTGGATTTAGACTCCTCATGGGACTGTCGGCACAAGAAGGCTGAGTTGAGGAGAGACATTGAGCATCAGTTGGCAGTGTGAACTGGGCTTGGAAAAAAAGTTTCACTGGGGATTAACTTGTCAAAACTGTGACGAAAGTGCATCATTTGTAAGTAGCAGGTGTACAAGGAAAATACATCCCTCCAACAAATCTGTGTGCAAACAAATACATGTGCATTGTTAATGGCTGTGATACATTTCGAGACTGCTGTTTAAAGCCAAATATAAAGTGCTGAATAACCAAAGCTTCAGTTTATAGCCTCATGTGACTTGCATTTGTACTTTTCCTTGAACATAACTGTATGGTAAATCTCTCTAATGTATGTGGCTCGCTCTTACACCAGACAACAATGCATCTTGGCATCTAGACACACCATTTCCTAACGTGAAGTATTCAGCATGAAGCGATGCCGTTTCAGATGAATTATTCTGTATTCTGTATCTGCGGGTCAGGGACACCTGAGAAGAGGTTGCTCTTACAGCAGCCGTGCCTCTTCAGCGTTTCCATCAATGGGCGTCTTTCAGATGCTTGACCAGGTCAAACGAGCCGACTCTGGTTGTGATCTGACCTCCGTCTCCATTAGTCCCTGGCTGACTGACGGACTGGATAGCCCTTAGAGACGTTTATGCCTTTGCCGGTAATATTTATGTATTTGGTCGTTAATGCCTTTTTTATGCAAGTGGGTGAGTCAGAGTTTTCCATACAGCTACTGGGGCTGGAGCAGCTGCTGCGTCCAGCTAACAGCCAGCCAGTCTGTTGCCACTGTTTCAATAAGCTCCAAGCTGCAGACTGAATGACATTTGTTAACCTGTCGGGATTAGTCACCTGGCAGAATCTTTTAAAGCCACACACACTGGTAGAAACTCAGGTTGAGATGAATTATTACGTTGTTACATATGGACCTGTGGGATCTCCAACTTGGGACATTATTCTCCCCTATTAGTGGTAATATACTGTATGTCAGCTACCATAATAAAATATTACTCCCAAACTATCCATGAATTTGACACCTGAGAGGTCATGCTGGAAGAGTGGCAGCAACACAAACTTGGCAACATGAGGTTGAAGTGTTCAGAATCTTTGGAAAGTAGCAAAAGTTATGGCTAAGGATTGTGAAATGCATGCCTTCTCTTGCCATAGTAATGTCATGAGGGCTTACGTCGTTGCAGTAGCTCTCTTTGAAAGAGTGCAGTCCCCTTAAATATAATGCCCTCATACACTTTAGCCATCATCCTCTCATTTCCTTTGGTGGAAAGAACGATTCTATCTGCTCGCTCACACAGAGAGAGGGTGTGTACCTGCACCCTGAGCTGAGCACAGCGCCAACCCAGCGGTCATGTAGCCCTTGTGGTCAATCTATGGTTGCGCTTCACAACGGATCTGGTTTAAGGCCGATTTTAGGTCTCACTCTGTGTGTGTGCGAAGGGTACCGTTACTGCCATCCCATAAGGAGGCCTCCATCAGACTCGAAACCTCCTGACCCAGACAACTTCTTGATACTGATACGGTGGCCATGTTATAGATTAGAGTGGCAGGATAAGCAGGAAGTTGTGCATATTTAATGACAAGAGCAGTGTGCAAATATACTAGTGTGCAACCTCGGCGCAAGTGTCACACAGGAAAGAGTACACATTTATGTTTGGTTTTTATCAATGCTTTGGATATATGCTTTTATATCTGATCAAACAAACAAAATCTAAAATAAGTTTTAGTTCCTGAGTGGTTGAAGAGACACACACATGCACACAGACAAATACAGACATACATAATGTTGGACGCACTGTTGTGGCTTGTATTGAAGTGTCCACATTATTTTGTTGTTCTATGCCAGATTAAACTACAGTAGTTGAGCTGAGGACTATCCTGAGCTTGCATGCAGCTTCCTAACTGCCCAGAAGTCTGGCCGACCCCTCCTTTGTCCTCTGTGTTGCCTGTACACTCTTGTCGACACAGCTATATTGCTCCGACAGCTCTGCATGCTACACCCAGCCCTCACCCAGTTTTTCCAGCCCCAGTCCCAACTCCCTCTCAGGTGCAAAAACAGTTGGAATTAGTCAACAGGCTCACAGCTAATTGAGGTCGGAAAATATTGTATCAATCCCAGCGGGGCAGGGGCATGGAACAGCTGAGGGAAGAGGAGAGAGAGAGAAAGAGACTCAGAGAGATGAGATAGCTGGACAGGGTTGAAAGGAGACAGAGAAAAAAGCAAGACACAAATTATGAATTCTCTTTTTGTTTTAGTCTTGCGTTTCAGTTCATGAGGAATTGGCTACTATTATGACATGCAAACATATTGTTCAACAGTCATTTAAATACCCTATCAGGTTTTATTAAAATGACATGTATGAAATGCTCTTGAGTGACAAAGTGCAAAGCTTTCATCAGCAACAGACAAGAGAGGCTGTATCAGTTTCATCTCCAAAGTGTTTTAAGAAAAATGTCCTGCCATGTGAGCACACATGTGGAAATGTACACAAACATACACTCAAACACACACAAACACTAAAGTTTCAGGTATCCATCCGTTTTTCGTTTTCAAGAAAGTTGTTGCAAGTTTACCTGGCCTTCAATACATTTGTTAATCAAACCAGAGAGATTAAAATCAGACAAGATAATGAAGATGACTCGACTATTATCTGAGTTCAGCCTTTGAAACCGGACACTCTAAAAATAGATCCACCATTATATTCAAAGTTTCTAAAAATAACTTGTTGAACAGCCACAAGAAGAGACAAAGTACTGCACTTTGAGCGACTGAAGGGGAGGGCTTCGACATGTTTTTCTTTTGACCTATGGCAAAGCAGAGAATGATCGAAGGGAAAAACATACCCAAGTGTTTACAAAAGCTCCAGAGGCAGGTACGCATCATATCCTGTCCTGGGTCAGCGGTCATAGCCTGCTAATTAGAAAGCCCTACAACACAAGAGCTGTGTGGGCACGCCCAGCAACCGCTTCATGATCAATTGCAACAGCAAATAAAGAAGCGGTAGACTAGACTCGAGTACAATTGCTAAAGCCAAATTCAGTTACTTCATGGATGTTTATTTCTATTTGATTGCTTTAATAACAAGCATGTTTCCTATTTATCTCCCTCGTTCTGTTTTTAAGTATTACACATTCTTGGGTTTACGTTGGCCTCCTGCACTGCGTATATTTTTTATTTGATGTTTTTTCATCTTATTTTAAAGGATGGCCTGTTAAATTTAAGGTGTGTGTGGCTGAAGGCATCAAAGGTTTGTGCAGCCTCCAGGTAGTGACAGCTCATTCACCCTTAGGAAATAAGGTCACCTCGCCGTGCTGCTATAATCGCAGGAGTCACTGCGGCCATTCTGCCTCTGCAGCCGTGCAACGCTCGCAGCCAGGGTGTGTTGTGTTTACCAAATTTCCCTTGCTGTGCAACATCTTGCTGTTTGAAGTCAGAGTTTTCCTAGTTCATGAGTGTATTTTACTTGGATTGGACCCACGGGAAGAAAATCTTCCACCCTGCTGAAATATGTTGTGGAAATTATTCAAACTTGTTTTAGGAAACTGACACTTTCCAAGGAGAGACTGACTTGAATTTGAAAATGGGAAAAGACAGGAGTTCTGCAGACAGATGACTAAAACCACCTGAAGTATTTGACCAGTAAGACTGCATTGGCAGTGTTGGAAATGTGTCCCAGCATATACGGTAGGGAGCAAAATGCGTGGCATGGGAATTGCTTGTACAGAAAAATCTTGTTTGACACCTATCTTTAAATATGGATGAACTGAAAATAAGATTAACACGTTTTTTTTTTTTTTTAAATATACCTAATAATAATGAAATAGTATCTTCATGTATTTCTTGATCTTCTAAAGTACTCACTATTGTAACATTCTAAAACAGAGGGCACTTAAGAATATTCAATCAGACTTTATATTGGCTTGCTAAGCTCTATTTTTTTTAAATTAAAAATAAAGTTGAACCCAAAACACCACTTTTTCCCATCATCAACTCATTTCTTATCTCGCCTGCATTAAGGTATAATGGCATGCAGATGCCAAATAAATTACAAAATGTCTGTCCGGATCTGTCTGCCATTTTAAAGGTGTAAGATGTTTATTCTGTCAGTCTACATCCTTACCATGACTCATCATTAATTCTAGTAGAGCTCACACGGGGACGTGAGACTGGATCAACAGCAGGGGCTAAAGAGGGAAGCACCTGGCCGTAGGAAGTGCTTTGGTGTTTGAATCGGGAGAATACACATGTTAATGAGGCTAGGAGAAGGGCTGGGGCGTGCTCTGCTCAGTATTGAGGTGGAAATTAAAGGCTAGAAGAGTGCTGGAGCGCTTCCCGTTGCTCATTAGGCATTATGTAAGGTCTCCTCTGCCTCGTCTCATCTGAGAGGGGAGTCGTGGAGATTTTGGATGCCAACTGGAGGGTAAAATCCCACGAATCATGCATTTATTATCCCCTCTATAAGGACAGTGCATGGCCTCAGCCTGTGGGAGACAAAGGAAAATTGACCTTTTGCCAGCTGTTGCTTGTATCAAGAGGCTAAAAGCTAAATAAAACATCACTGGCACACGCATGCATGGTGAACAAGCATGTTAAAACTCTATATCTTTACCTCTCAAACACACACTCAAACGTACACGCACTCACTGTACTGGGAACATTGCAGGACAAGAGTTTCAGTGTCACGCTAATTAGCCGAGGATCCCTAGTTTCTGCCACCAGTGTTTGATATCATGAATGGGTTCTAGAAATGTAGCAATTAGTAGCTAACAACCTTTAGCAGTCTGGCTCGGGCTCCTCTTTGAGATTTACTGGGTTCATCATCATGTTTATAGAGTCTGACTTTGGCTCCAGCAGCAAACGCCTTTATAGCATCCCACAGCTCTGAACATCCTGTGGGTGTGAAGGGAACACAAAGGAAAAGACTTCACAGTGCCAGTTACAAGCTTCTGGGATCTTAAAGTCATTGATAAAAGATGTTTTCACTGACGTCCTGAAAAGCTTCTTAAAAAGGAGAGTACCACTGAATACAAGGTTCAAGAATACGGCTATACAGGAAGAATAGTGTGAACATCAGATGTGATTAGGGTGTAATAGGTTAAGATTGAGTTTTTTGGGGGACTTGTGTAATCATGTCTTTTTCATGCAATCCAAAACTACTCCCTCAATGATTAACTTGTTAATATATCACTGTCATGAGCCACTATGGCAATGCAATGTTAAACATGGCGACAGCCAGGCAGTACGCTTTTATAATGAGGGTAAAGAGTTTGGCCTTTTCCGCAATGAGACCACATTAGAACTGTTACTACAGGTGTAACATGAATGTGTATTTGAATAAAATAGGAACAGCTACCACATGTTAGAAATCTTTTGCTAAAAGAATTTCTCCCAAAGTAACGGTCGTCTCTCACACCTCGGTACACAAGTACACATACGTGACGTGATCAGCCCACTTAGTCAGGGGAGACAGGTCTTGCCTCAGCCTTAGGTAGACCAAGACAGAATAATGGTTTTGTTTGACCCTTGCAATAAAGCCTATCACCTCCCTGCTCAAACTGAGCTAGACATCATGACTTGGAAGGCTTTAAACTACTGGCCCGGGAATAAAGAAACTGAACGAGGGTAGATGGGGGGGGAAAACAACTTGACATCACTAAATACAGTTACGGCTGACTGGTTAAAGCTGCAGAAGATTAAAGGTGTTGAAATTTAACCTAAACTCACAAGGAGCCCAGGACTAGGAAGCAATAACAGCAGGAATGTAATGCACCTGTTGCCCTGAAGACAGATATCCCTCCCCGTAGGATTTGGACTAGATCATAAAGGAAGCAATAAGAAACTGTGAAATCAGGCGCTTCTTTCTCTTCGGTTATATTCAGCTAAATCAAGGGCTCGACACCCTTCAAGACACAGTAGCATAATGGGAGCACCCTGGACTTTCAGTAGACTTTAATCTCAGCCACACGCAAACAGAGCAACCACATTCAATCTGAGTAGCTAAATATTGACTTGCTGTCAGGCAATTAAGTTATAAAATGTTGTTTAGAACACCTGGCAATGTGTAATAGACTGACAAATGGGTTTAATCATGACACCCCCGGAGAAAGCTGCTGCGTCATATTGAGGATCATAACTGGCATATTACATTTAAACTGCAGTGAACTGAAGACACACAGCCCCAGAAAGCCTGACCGATTCAATACAAATTCAATAAATTAAATGTTAGCTGTTCTATGAGGCTGTAATGTTCCTTTAAACACATGATGGTGCCGTGGGAAAAGTCAGGAATTCACCAAAGCTATTAGGAATCATCCACTGGGTAAGATGAATGTCTGTCTACAAAATGTTGTAAGATTCTACAACAACCTTTTAGAAGTTCAGATTTTTTACAGAATAAGTGAAATCTTTGAGCTGTTGATGGCACTAGAAAAAGAGACACGAAATGCATTTAAAAAATCACAACCATCCACTCTCTGAGCACCATGAATGTTTAAACGCAATTCGTTCACAATCGTTACAAAGTGTTCATTTACAAATCCCACTACAGTTATATTTTGGTTCTTTTATTGAGATGACGATTTTGTAAAATAAATCGTCAGTGCATGCGTGATTATTTTGTTCTCGATAAGGTTAATAATCTCTGCGTTAAAGCTGCTGTGTGTCCCTGTCTGGACTGAATAACCGTTTTGAAAATGTATTTACTGAAAAAAGGATAGTTAATGCAAATGTTAAAGGCTAAAAAAAGCTACTCCAGTCCAGTTCTTTGCACACCAACAGGTTGATACCATGCGTCTTCTCTGAACTGCATTACCACATCCACCCATACCTGCTTTTTATCTCTAAGGCTATTCCTCTAAACGAACATGAGCAGGATGTGAGTATAGTGTCAGGGCTCTTTGAATGTGTGTACATTTTAGACAGCATGTGCCTGTGTTTATACTTGTGCCATTGCAGGAGCATGAAGTGGACCCTAAACTGAAAAAGATGTGTTTCCTCTCCCTAATGGCTAATATGAACCAGACCTTACCTTGCACTCAATTCAGATGCATGCATGTGTGTGTGTTTGTGCACACGCTAACAACCTTGTGTGCACACAAGTATTTCCTACCTTCTCGATGGCCATGCTCCTCATTAGAACACAGAGGGTGGCACAAACAAGACAATACAGTCCATAGCATGCCTGCTCATGTATTGACAACAATCTGTTCCTGAACACAGTTTCCTTTTAGCTGAGCAGTTGCTACAAATATCGTCTGGATTATTTAGTTTCTCAGAGCATTATAAAAGTGGTCAAATCATAATTTCATTAATTCCCCCTTTTCATCTATTTTTTATTTACTCCTGACAAAAGTTGGAATCTTTTCTGCAACATAACTGCAGAACAAATATAAAAATGTATTTATGACACCAGGCTTACATTTCATCCCCGGGGTTAGATGTGAACTTACCGCCTTTCTCTCTGTGTACCCTTTCCTCATCATACATTTATTTCTATACACACATCTTTCACTACCATCCTCTTGATTGTTTCTCTGCCCCTCTCTACCTAACACCATCCCTCTTTCTCTCCTGCTGGCTCCATTTCCCCCTCTCCTCCCCTGCAGTGGATAGGATTGAGGTCAGGGCCCTTTGGCCAGTGGAGCAAGTGACAGCTCTGACAGGGCCCTGATTTCACTCTTGGGCCTTCTGTCACCTCCATGTGGGCCCATCTCATTTTAATAATGTAAATATGGGGCAGGCTCAGGCCACAGAGAATATTCTGTGTCCTGGTGCTCGCTCACTGGAACCACGCTGCACACCTGAGCCACACATGCACTCTTTTAGTTGGCAGCATTCTCCAAACTTATTTGTGTTTGGTGGATTTTCAGACTGCCTTTGAATTCAGCAACAAATGTATTGTTTGTTCGATGGCTTCCAGGGAAGAGGAAGAATCTGATATAATTGACAAACTCCTTAGAATATAAAGAAAACATACAGGGAGGGACTAACGAGAGATAAACAAAGAATAATCCGAATCGATCCAAGTTATCCAGAGTTTTAGTCTCAAGTAAGGCTCAAGCTCCAACAATGCAGGATACTACATGTCCCATAATGCAACTGTCTTTTATTAGATCTCACCTGCTTCCTAATCGCCCCCTTCTTTCAATCATCAGACCTCTATACTGTGTGTGGGAAGAACATTTTCAGTTAAAAAAGTACGTTTCAACCCCAGAGCTAAGATATGAAATGCCATGATCAGGATGGATTAGGGTCAGGTTTAGGGAATCCAGGGTTTGGGAAGTTCGGGAGTCTCGTACCACGGAAGACATCGTACGACTCTTTTCACAGGCTAGCTTGCCTTGTGACGTTGAATTAAATGTATGTGTAAGATCTATACAGTGTCCCTTTAAAACATATATAGCCATTGATAATGTTTCGCAATATCCATAAAATAGGGATTTGTGGTTTTAGGTCTCCATAAATACAAATAAAAGTAACATACAGGAAAAAACAGAAAGTTTCCCGGCAGTGAAAACAACCTAAAGAAGTTGTGAAATCACAGTAACTTGGATATAACGGCAGAATGAGCTACAACTTTTGACAAATTTAGCTTGCCAGCCTACAGACCATTTTACAGTTGTAGAGATCAAATAAGTGGCTCACTTGGCTTATTCTAATCTGATCTAAAAAATAAAACAGTATTTGCAAATGTAGACATAGATTTGCTGTGATTAAAACTGACAGGGAATGCTGGTTTCCCTCAGATGCAGATGCGCTTCAATATTTTGCAGGGAAGATGAATGTAGGAAACTGTAAACAAAGCCTTTGTTTAGTCCTGATTATTTTTCCACTCAGGGTGGCTGAGTCTGGTCTGAACAGCCAACCAAACCAGCCACAGATGCAAAACACCAGCTTACTGCAATTTAGTGGCACAGGAGAATGACCTCAGTCTAATGTGGATCCCGCCGTCCCAGACGCTCCTCACAGGGGAACCAAAGTGCAGGAAACTTCAGAAGCTGTGACTCACAAAGCTGTCGGCGGGCAGATCTGTTCGTAACTATCTGTGAAGCCTTTGATAGCTTGCCGTTCGCTTGTTACGGATGTGATGCATGATTTGGAAGCACTTTGCCCTCCCTGATTAAAGAAAAGGCCTCTTGGTTGGTAAGATTGCGGCCCCTCAGTACCTCACAGACACAGACGAGCATACCGTGGGCTTCGTTAACCTTTTTCACCTCTGCTATCCCTCAGCTTCACTGCCCCTGCCCTCCTCCCCATCACTTACCCACTCCATCAGGTTGTCCTCTAGTGTTACTTTTTTCTGGCTGACCTACCCCCATCATGCTTGTAAATATAGGGTTTGATCAGCAGAGGGTCTTTTCCCTCTGATTCTGAATCACGGAGGCCCCTAATGAACTGACTGATGTTTCATTACATACAATCACAGCTTAGCATGTCCGAGGAAGTTAGTGTTCACTGGTATAAGTACCATGGAGAGCATGCTGACAAGACGTGCAGATACACTAATCACTGTTTGATGGGGAGTGTGTGTGTGGAAGAAGAGATCACAGTGCTGTCAGAACCTTCGGCCTGAGCCTTGATGTTTCTACTATACTCTAGTATTTGAACTGACATTTAGTGACCGTTAGTATCACATTTGCAGTGTCATGGACTGTACAAGCTGTGTTTTTTTAACATTGAACATGGACATTGTGCCTGTCCACACACATAGATACAGTATATCCAGATGTGGGTGGTGATTCTGGAGTACTGGGTCAGTCTGTCTGGGGATAAATCAGACAGACTAATCTGTCCTGTGAGGGGATGGAGGGTAATTGGTCACATTTGACCCCCGGCCTCGCGGACTGTGGGAATGCAGGCTTTATCTACAAGCGGTAATTGGCTAATGAAACACTTCCGCAACTCCTCCACTAGATTGTCATCCACCGGCTGGATAGGGTAAGGCATTTGTGTGTGTATTTGTGTGTTATAGCGGCCGGTACAAGTGGCCGAGAGGCATGTGTGTGAGGGCGAGAGTGTGTGCAAGTAGTCGAGAGAAAAGAAAATGGCAGGATGCGGAAGTCCCAGTGGCCATCTCCACAACGTTATCAACAGCATCAGTTTCATGATGCCTGCAGCATACTAATGCATTGACAGAACACACAGCTATGCTTGTGTGGTTGTCATTACGATTTAAATTTAGATTTGAAGTAGAAAGGGTTAAGGTAATTCAAATGAAATCTTTGGCCCAGGGCTAGGCTTTTTTATATAACAAGAGAAGCCAGGATAGGAATGAGTCTTTGAAAAATACTCTCAATACCACGGTCGATATCGCACAGCCTCGTGATGTATTTTATTGAATTTTGCTCATGTTTTATAGTCGTTTTTCTGTGATCATCAGTTATATGGGCAAAGCCATGCCCGCATCAATCGAAAGACAGGAAAACCAGGGTGGGAAGAGTGAGTTGTGGGGGCGGGTGGAGGGGTACTAAGAAAAAAGGGCTAAAGTTACGGCGGTGAGACAATGTCTCTGAGGTCCCATCAAGTGAGCCATTCATAGATGCAGGCCTACCAGTTTGTGGAGCCAGGGAGACACTCCGATAGAGTGGGGCCCAGGGTGGCCTTCTCTTTTTGTCCCAAGCTGACCCCTGCTCTCTCGCCTGGCCTCTGCGCCCCTCACCTGGCCTGTCCCAGCGCACTGGTAACAGGATACCTGTAATTTGCTCTAATGGCCTTTGAAAGACCTGGCTGGGCTAATCCCTGGAGTACTTCTCCCAGCAGCACCGTTTGAAAGGGTGGGGGTAACAGGGCCGAGTGCGAGTCCTGAAAGAAGACCGGCCTCTGGATTGTGTGTGAGAGAATGTCACCCCTTGCGGCCGGGGCTGGGGCCGAGGGAGTGCAGGAGTCAGCTTTCAGCGGCTCACCACCATGTGGCTTGTTCACAGGCTCAACAAAAACTGGGCCCGGCTTGTAGAGAAGAAGATTGTCTCTGCTTTACACCTCCCTCAGTGGCTCGGTCTGGCAAGCAGGGGGAACTGGCTCAAGACCAACGTGTACACAACTTTGAGAGAGTGCACTTCAAATTGCTTAGGCATTTCTCCATGGATGACATTTGCTCATTCAACGACAGAAGATATTGATATTCCAAGGACTGCAGAAAACAAAAGGTTACAAATAAAGAGGAAAGGGTTTGGCGTGAAAAAAGCAGTTAATGACTTTGCTTATAAGGGGCTAGAATGACATGAACAGCAGGTGATGTTATACTGTCAGGACGTTATCTCAAACAGCTACCATCCTAAAGTTGGTGAAAGTCACATATTTTCTGGATGCATTTGTACGTGCCATCTAAGAGCAAAAATAATAATAATTTTAAAAACCATTGTTGAACAAAAGACATTGAATGGACTGGGATTAAAAATACAGGAGAAAAATAATCGTATCGGTCTCATCTTGACTCCCATCCCTCCGGAGATTTTAATGGAATGTGGGAACAGCAAGTGATATGTGGCAAGGGAAGACCATCCCTCTGCCAGTCTTTTCTCTCCTTTCTTCCTGTCCTTTCTATCCATCGTCCTTGTTTCTTTGATGGGGCGGGACATGTGCAAGGGAATCTTCTCACAAAAAATACACAACACATGCACACCAGTCGTTCCTGTGTCCTACTTCCTCAAGGTATAGCAGGACATTGTACTGAGTCATATGTAAATGGCCGCACACATGCACACCGTGTATACAGAGTGATTTAGAAAGTGACAGCATGTTTATATCTGTGAAAGTTCAAAGAAATGGTGCGAAAATGATCCTGTTTTTTATTTCCTTTGCTGTTAATTATGTACTTTATACATTTTGTTTGATCACACATGAGTGTAACTGTCAAGACATGTAGAGTTGATATGCAAGAGAAACACTGTTCAGACATCCAGACAGTCTGAGATCATAATAAATAACTTGGCATGTTAGTTTGAATATACTGCTTTGACTAACATGTGGTGGATGATGACAGTGAAGGCTGGAAAGTATCTTGGATATTTATCCTGTTTTAATCTACTATTACAAAAAACAAGAAAGTGACAAAGACCTACGATTTGTTACCGCAGGTTGTGTGTTTTCTGTGTTTGTCAGTTCCGACTTTATAACTGTTGGTAGGAGGATGAATAAATCATCCCAGTCCTGTGAGAGTTAATAGGTATGATGCATGTCCGGAGACCCGCTGCAGACAGGCTCATATAGGGAGGGAGAGGAGGGGTGACAGAGGGAGGGAGTGAACCAGACTGAGACCAAAGAGGTACGACAGAGGAGAAGTGAGGGACAGACGGGCAGTGAAAGGCAAGCTGGCAGATGGGAGACAGGAGGAAGGAGAGAAAGACAGGTACAGTTTGTAGGAAGGGACACCGACAGCTGCTCTGCAACAGAGTGAGACACACACACACACACACACACACACACACACACACACACACACACACACACACACACACACACACACACACACACACACACACACACACACACACACACACACACACACACACACACACACACACACACACACACACACACACACACACACAGATGTTAATGTTATATTGCTGTCCAGAACTGGTTGGCCCACTAAATCATTAATGGCATTGCATCATATGTATTTTGAGCCTCATCACACTTATTCAAAGAAAAATAAATGTCATAATTTCATTACTTTGTGACTCAACCTGGGTGTTTTGAACATAAATCCTGAGCAAGTCCTCAACTTTGACTAAAATAATGTTTTCACAACTTTTTAGGAGTAGAAACTCAAAAGCATTCAACAGACCCTATCCTAAATGTTTCAAATTAACCTGAAAAGGTAAAAACAAAATCAATGTACATAAAAATGTGGAGATGCTTATACATTTACTAAATGTGAGTAATATCCTCAGCATGTCTTCAAAAGTCTGATCGTTAATAGTTCCAAGACAGACCTTAAGAATACTTTTATTTAAGATATAAGGCAGACAATCAGTGTGACACTTGAATTAGTCAGGTCAAAGCAGGTACTTTTGCCAAAAGAAGCAGATGTCAAACACCTGCTCTGACATCGCTCATTGGGCTGTGGCCAAACATACTCAGAAGCTCCTGCCTTTAGAGGAGTCCAGGCCATTGTGTTGCTGTGCACCCA
This sequence comes from Pseudochaenichthys georgianus, assembly GCF_902827115.2. NCBI lineage: Eukaryota > Metazoa > Chordata > Actinopteri > Perciformes > Channichthyidae > Pseudochaenichthys > Pseudochaenichthys georgianus. Next base: position 7,846,869 of record NC_047506.1, on the reverse strand, counting down.
AAACACCATAACGTACAGTACGCCCTTTCATAACAACTTTTCATTACTCTACATGTCTGTATGGCCCAGATCAGAGCTTTAAATGTATATGATACTATACCCTGTCCTTAATGATAACAAAGGACAGGGTATAGTCCTTTTATCAGAAAACGTGAAAATGCTCAAATGTGTGGTTTTAGGTGGTGCTACAGAAAGCACAAGTCACACCAATAAACCTTCCACACCTTAATGTAAGGGAAGGTTCGCTGGATATCAACTTGGGCTAGCATTGAACCTTCACAACACTTGAAATGCTTTGAGATCCTCTCTGTAACACAGTGGCAGACAATAATATTCAAGTTGCAGCTACGTCTTTCCTGTAAGTTATCACTCTGTGTCTAAAGCCCTGTCATATTTCGCAGAAAATTGAAGATCAGATTTCCCATCAGCCTCTCATTGCAATGAGATCATCACTGACCGACAATCACGTGCCACACAGAAGGGATTACATTCAGATCACAATTTGTATACCCTTCCTGTTTACACATTTGAATGTGATTATTATTCTTTGATATTACTTTGCATACTATAAGCTTTTTTTCTAATAATACTGACAGATACAACTTTTACTCAAGATTTTAAATGCAGGAGTCTTACTTGCAGTATATCATTTCCATGGCGATAGTACTTTAGAGTGAGCAAAGGATCTGAATACTTCTTCCACAACTGTTTCAAAATAAAGGCAGTTCATGCTCCCCAGGTACTTACATAGAATCAATCATTCTTGTGCTGACACATCACTTGTCATGGATTTGATTAGTCACCATAATTACAGGGCCATAATTACAGTTTTTTCTGGCTAAACATTATGTTGTCAGGGCATAAACAATGGCGTCCGCCCCAAATTAAAGTCTGGATTAAGCTTTATAGACTATGATATAAAAAGTTTGCAGTCATTGCTTATTTTTCAAATCAGCTTTTTTTCTTTTCATTGCTCGTGAATTTTTTTTTTTGTTGGAAAAGTCAAATGACATTACTGACATTTCTGGTTATTGCCCCTTTTGAAATGTGTTCTAAATGAATGTTGATATTATGTCTGTCTTATATACACTTAAGTTATCAAAGGTTATCTCATTGGTTGTGATTTGAACAGTGAACAGCATCAGAGGTCAAGGTTGAAATTATTTTAACTTGGAGTGCAGCGATTGGTGGCCATTTTTCTGTGTTGTTTCACATGAAGGTATGCTTCTGTCTTGTCTCCACTGACAATTTGAAGGCGGATTAATATGGTAATGATTGCTAAAGCTTTTGCATTAAGTTTGCAACATTAGTTTTATGTATTTTTTATAAGCAGTGTGAGCCCCATTTTTTGCTCAGTGATTCTTTAAGAAGAGTGTGCAGTGGAGTCACAAGCCAAAGTGGAAATACTACTTGCTTAAGGTAATTGCTTTTTTGATTGAAACATAAATGATGTACAGGTTACACATTTCTCTCTGGAATAAAGCTATAAATCCTCTTTCTCCACACGCCTATGCTCATTAGTTGCTTTTTTACTGTACATTCAAGGGTTAAAGCCCAAGTTTCCATATCACACCACCTGTGATGGCCTCCACTGAAGCGCCTGTTCTCATGTTAATCTCTCAAGGTGTTTAAAGCAGTACTGAGTGATGCAGCCTTTGTCTGTGCCGATACACACAGGCGGCGGCTTCGTCCAGTACCAGACCCTTCGAGGGGGTCATGGCAGATCAAAGGTGCTGGTCACAGCCATTAGGCCCGGCAGCCCAGACCCGACATGAAAAGCTTGTGTTTTGAAAAGGAGGGCAGAAGGAAAAACACAACAGGGCCCTCTGCGTTTAAAAAGCAAGCAAACTGTGAAATAATTGAAAAGGTATGTCAATCAAGAGCAGGAGCACAGCGGGAACTCCGAGATTCCCAGGCTCCGATCTGGTCGAGCACTGAGCCATGGAGGGCTGCTCAAGGGGACAACCCAAGAAATTAAAGACCTAGGAAAAGGAACAAAAAGAAGACAGGAGGAACGGAGCAGAAAAACCTCCTTTTCTCACTCTCTCTTTGCTCAGTCTTTCACTCTTTTCTGCTTTAAATGTGTGATGAAAGGAACCATTTTGCCCCACTTTGTAGAGCCCCATTCAAATCGCTCGGTCATTAATAAGATCTTGTCTAGCTCTTCACCTCTCAGGTGAGTAACAAAGACTTATTCGGGGGAACAGCCATCGCCCCCGCCACCGAATCCCCCATCTTATAACCAGCACCTTCACCCTGTACTCACCCCCCCTCCCCTCCTCCTCCTCCTCCTCCTCCCCCATACCATGAGTCTGACAAAAGGGAACCCCGTGAGAGTGTCTCTCTCTTTCCTTTCTGCCTTTTTTTTCAAAGTCAGAAAAGGCTTGAATGATCTGACGTTGGGCTAACGTCCAAAAAATGGGGGACGGGGAGGAAAGAAAGAGTAAAAAAAAGAGTGGGTAAAAGACTTTTTCTATGCTTTTAAAAATCCCATAGAGGAGAAATAAATGGCAAGTCCACAGTTGACTAGACACGTATAGTGCAGGATTTGCTTGTAATGGCAGCTTGAGCTTATTGACAGTCCCAGCCAAAACATGTCAAAGGTTAAGAGATCTTGCCAATTGCAAGTGGGAAGCCAAAGGAGCCTTTTTCATGAGCTCAATAGGGCCATCAGTTGATACTTGCTCAGCAGAACCGGAGCAGGAGCGACCTTCAGTTCCCAATGCAGCTCAGGAACAAATCATTAATTTGTCTCTATTGTTGGTCTAATTTCTTTCTAATTGTGATATTGGTAAAAGGATTTGAAAAGAGTTCCTGAATAAAGTTTTTTCACAATTTCAACATATTTGAATTGTCTCTAAACATAGTCAACTATTGCACTGAAAAAAGGATACTTTTATGTATGCAAACTGCTGATTTACATGAGACGATTATGTTACAAAACAGGGTTCATTAAAAAGAAGATTACCATAACTCTGCACTTAGACTTTGCTGAGAGGTTTGCAGGGGGGTAAAAATCAGCAAAAAAGTTTAAATATGTATTTATAACCTCAATAAATCAAATCTCCGACTGGCTTTTAAAAACCCTCTTAGAGTAGATGTAACATTTTAAACTGAATTATCCTTACAGCATATTTCTTTAAGTCCTGACGCTAAACTCAGCTTTTCCTTCCAGTAAAGTGACCTTTGCATTTCAGCAGTTAGGAAAACCCTAATAGCTTGAAATACCTCACTCTGATTTCTCAGGCTTTGAACACAATGGAGTGACTTTTCAAAGGGGGGACTGTGAGTTATATGGATCTAACTGGTCTTTATAGATGTGTGGTCAAGCGTCCAGAGCCCGAGTGATTCCTCTAGACAATGTCAAATCCCCATTTCATGTCCTCAGATCTTTTGTGTCTGCTGGCTGCTCCACCAGCATGTACGAAGGAAACGATATGTGGGTACCTGTGAGAGCGGAGGAGAGAAAGGACAATATTTCATGTGTTAAAAACACAAGTTTTGTTGAGGTGCTTTACGCACTTCGCGATATGACTCCCCAAATTTAAACTTTCATTCATTTAAGACTATTCTCTAGTATTAAAGTGTTCTTTTACTAATTGTAATTCCTGAGTTTTAACTGACAACCCTTTGCAATGTCTCAGATGTGACAAACTTCCTTGCACAACACCTACTGTGCCTTGAACTCAAACCAGCAAATAATGGCTGCTGGCACCACTTTCAGGCACCAGCGGTTTTCATTGGCCTGGACTAATCCCCCATAAATCCTTGCAGTGCTCCAATCACCAGCCGGGCCTCAGCTAATTGCTTATGAGTCCCTTGCACGCTCCAGGTGCCACCGTAGCACACCCGGTGTTTGTAAACACAGCTCGTAAAGAGGAAGCCGCCATCAAAGTGTTAATGTTTTCTCGGAGGATCAGAGGCTGTGCAGGAATGATGGGGGTGCAGCTGGTACCTGGTTGGACTCGAGTGAGGCATTCCCTCCTTCCCTGCAGCTGTGGCGAGCGCAGAGACGTAGCTACATTTACGCAATCCTGCCAGAGAAGAAAGACACTCAACATGGAGTTTGTGTTTGTTTACCTTCCTCGTCTCCCTTCCTTTTTACTCTTTGTACTTGTCTGTGTCTGTGCCCTAAGTAGATGACCTCACTTGCAAAGCACGACTGGTGATGTTCAGAGCTGAAAAGAGTTTGAGATAGTTGCGTGTTAAGAGTGATGGGCGCAGCAGATGTGTGTTTTGAAGTTTTGAAGCCCTTGAGATGAGCTCTTTGAAACCAGAAACAGTAGTCTGATAGTATTAGCAGCCATCCTGTATAGCGGGTTAGTAGTGTCCTTATCGGCATTACAATATGAGATAATGCATTTAATATCATCTGAACAATACAAGTTGTCACGAGATTTGAAAGGATGTTTTGAATACTCACATGCTCAACATCTGTTTACGTTTAAGTGAAAAAGACCTGGCTTTAGTTTTGGAGATGGAGCAAATAGGGAAAGGTGACATAATAGAACCAAACAAAAGTAAGTGAAGAGGGGTTTGCGTGAATGAAAAGGTTTCCTTCCTATTATCAACAAATAGTCAACCTCAACCTAGTGTTTATTATGTTAACCATCATGATGAAGCTCATATAAGCTTAGTAAAGTACTAGTCTTTAACCCAAACCATGATCTTTGCCTCGACCTTAACAAACCTTGGCCATCATTTTGTCACATCATAAAACAGAGAACAGACTAATGATGTCATTTTGCCAAAAGGGACGTCAAATCAGAAAATGCTTCCCGGTATGTGATGTTCCAGAGGGCATAGACAAATTAGGTGACGCTTGTTGTTTCATTTGGAGGACTTGCCTGCCCTTTAAAGCCTGTACTAAAACAAATATTCAGCTCACTTTTTCATACACAAACATATTAAATCAAGCTTTTGCGCCAAGTTCAGCTTTACTGTTCTTTCCAAACTAAATCTGGATTTGCGCGAATAAATCAGTGGGAAAGAAATGCAGTACAGGGAGAGAAGCACCTGCAAAACCCCTGGTGTGATGTTTATTTTTCAATGCTAAATGGGTTTTATCAGCGAGACTGTTCCGGAACTCAGTCACGGCCCTGCAGAAGACTTGTGGTTGCACTGAAGCTGCTGGGGGTTTTCATGACTCCTACATTTCCTACCAGCTTGGGATCCCCCTGCTCAGCACCTTGATCTGGTGCTATGTTTACAGCATTTATCCAAAGCCAACAATCAATTTTTTACAAATATAATGCAGTTCTTAACCTTTAAGCAGCGACATTACATGCATTTGTCACACAGACTTGGTTTCAAGGGGGTGTGAAAGGAAGATTTCGTGCTCTGATCAGATAGCAAACCACATCAGGGCGCTTTTGAAGGTCTAAGTGGGCGAATAAACCAAGAAAATCTATAAATATCTTCTAAAAGAGAGTTTCATCTCCAGCAATCAGCTGCTATTCAGAACCCCTCAGCTCATCTCCAAAACATCTCCCTGGCGTAACTATGACAAAGGGTGTGTGCCTTTACTTTCTTTCAGGAGACAAAAAGCAGATCAAGAGTAAGCCACATGGGACTTGTTTGCAATCAGTGCCCGGAGGAAACATTTAGCTCAAAGCTTGCCGGCTTGTTCATGGGGTGAAGTGAGTTAGAGTGGCTGCTTAAGTGGCCAGCAGACACGGGTTTTGTGTCGCGCTCAGTAAACAACACTGGGCATTATCTGGGTGGGGTGTCACATCTGGAGTTGAGAGGCTCAAATGGAGACAAGCAGGGAGGGGGGCATGACGCTGTGCGGCATCAGACACTGTGTATGTGTTGTTCAAATGTTATGTGGATCAGGTTGTGGTTTAGGGTGCAATGGTTAACTTGCTCGATTTCTCTGACATAATAATAATTTTCTGATATGATCATTTCTTAACCTGTTGTTCAAAATGCTCTAAGACAGACAGGTCTTTTCACAAAGACAGCTCCCTCAGGCCATTGTGCATGTCTATGTGTGTGTTTTTTTGTTCTGTCTCAAGCATATGGCTGTCTGGTATCCTAATGATAGAGTGGCTTTTGATGGGGAAACTCCCACAGCTAGATGTTTCTAACCCAGACTCTCCTGTCCCTTCTTTTTATTTTCCAGGCCTGATGGAAATCCGATCTGTCAGTGTGGGAGTTGTTGCCATCAAATCTGTCAGCACCGGGCTGTACTTAGCTATGTCCAAGAAAGGCACGCTCTTTGGATCGGTGCGTATACAACCTGGCAACATTGTCTCTCTGGGTCAAGATGGGAGGGCTGGGAAGAGAGGGGAGGGGGGGAATACATGTATAGGGGTCTCAAATGAGTGCCGATACCCACACATGTTTGATTCTGATGAAGTGAAGGGAATCCCATGCTGGAAAGTCCAGAGAGAGGTTAAAGCATTACAATCAATCATGGCTGTACACCTGGGCCACAGTTGATGATACCTGCAGCTTTAGTTGGCTTGTTTCACTGTCAAAATAAATAGCAGAGAAAAAGTCACCCAACCTGCAATGACAAAGAGCCAGCTGGGATCCTTTAAAAGTCTTTGCGTGCCATCTGCCAATTGTTGTTGCACACAGCAAGCTTTCAAAAGTAATCACCTCTCTTTGTTAAAATCAGACCTGAGGTGTGTGGTGTCTAGCTCGTGTATTTACATCTTGGATAAGGAGGAATCAGGCACAAGCAATCAGTCAGCAGCAGTGATAAGAGAAGTGTTTTCAACAGGCTGAAACGGTAAATAAGACATCTTAAGATCCAGGTCTGAAACATCCCATAATAATAAAAAGGCAGGTGAATACTATCCTGATGCTATCACAGACAGGGTCTCATTATAGCAGCAAGATAGCGATCTGGAAAAGGGAATGCAGCAACATCTCTTGTCACTACAATAGCTTTCAATACTCTTTGACGAACTGATACAAAGCGGTAGCCACCCATGAAAAAGTGACTTTTCCGACCTTCACATAAATCAGCTTATTTTAAGCAAAACTCAGAACTTGAAATACAAACTCAACAGAAAAGAGATACAGTTCTTTTTAATAGAACTTAACTTTTAATTAACAAGTTTATTCTTTTTTTTTTTTTTCGTTCGCCCAATTATTCCCAATGTTTGTTTTTTGTGGTATTATGAGGTATGTTTGGGTTTTTAAACTTTAAAGAGTGTCAGTAACAACGTCCCAGATATTTAACAGACTCATTGTGATCAGTTTCAGTCAGTGATTACTTTTCAGAGAGCAGTCCCAATGAAAACTAAACTGTAGGGCCTGTAGAGTATTGCGAGTAACCAGAACATTGTTTCTGGAAGTTGCATTTGATTCTTCAATGCTTGGAACAGCACAAACATTCCCCTGTCATAAACTATTTAGGGGGTCAATGGAAAATACATTTCAGAGATGGATCATAACCCCGAAAATATCTGCAAGGCTAGACATAAAATGTTTTTTAATGCAATTTGAATGAACCAACCCTTTAAAATTCTAGACAAAAGACTTCTATTGTGGCCTCTAAAAGACACATTCTTGATGTAAAAACTCTATCAAGCCCTGGGAAATCTTTCACTGAAACAACAGCACACACACTCTGGCTTACTGTAGCACTGCAGGACTATCAGTCAGCTATTTAAGCATCTGTCATAACCTTTTTAACCCGTCTCTCTCCCTGTGATCAGGTGAAGTACAACCCCAGCTGCAAGTTCAAGGAGCGCATCGAGGAGAACGGGTACAACACGTACGCCTCGCTCCGCTGGAAGCACGGCGGCAGGCAGATGTTTGTTTCGCTGAACGGGCGCGGGAAGCCTCGGCGAGGTCACAAGGCTCGACGAAGACATCCGTCCACTCACTTCCTGCCCATGCTCCCCTCTTAGCTGTCCACCTCTGAACTCTGACCAGCAAATGGCTGACTCACACTAGTGTTGATAAAGCCATGACGGCCATCTTTATTTTTATTACTCCATCCTCCTGTCACATAAATGTACATTTGTTAAGGGTTGTAACATTTGTAGAGTTAGTATAATATGTACTTTTAAGTTATTTTCCCAATTTTCTAATGATGTTCAGCTATAGAGTAAATACACAGTATGTATACTACTTCCGGGCATCTGTTTGGTTACAGTATCAGTCTGACTGCATGTTAAGTGATGGGTAAGGATTGTAAAGGGACAGCAAGGCGTGGACAAATCAAATGCGGCTCATTGGTTTATCATTTAACCTATTTTAGATGCTCAGCTAAATAAGCATCTGGTTCAACAAAAATATATTTTTATTTTGACTATCCCTTTAAAGCAACAAAAGGTGCAACTTTGAAGTAGCTACAAATCAGGGCCATAGCTACTGCTGGGATGTGGTCAAACTCTACAATTACATTTTTACAATACGTCATTTTAAACACATTTCTAACATATTGTGACTACAAACATGTGAGAAATTCACATATTAATTGACTTTTCAATGTCTCACATGTGAAATCTAATTATAAATAAAAACATTGGAGATGTATTGCACTATATCACCAACAAATTCAAGCTGTATATTGTTAATCACATGTATAATCAGTATTCCAATAATCAATATAGCAAGCAAGTCATGTTTTGATCTGCTATCTGACTACTTTTAGGCCATTGAAATTAAAGAAATAAATAAACAACATTTCCCTACCAGAATTACATTAATGTGGAGTAAAGCTGTGAAGAGTTATTCAACAAAAAAAGAGATTTACAAATAATGAATGAGTATTTCTTAAAATCTTGGCTATGGCCCTACTACAAATCGTACATCTTGACTGTTGTTTGGGATATACTGTACTGACACGACTGGATAAGAGATGCTGACGCATTGATAAAAGAACTGTTCTGGAGAACACAACAGAAGCTAAGCTAACTACTGGGATAACGTGCTGAACTTTCCGAGATGAACCTTGTATGTTTGTGCATGTTTCTGTCAAACTGCTTCACCCATTCAAATAACCAACAGTTAATAGAGGAGGAGTCTGTATCAGAAAGATGCTTAGTCTCTGACTGTTGGTCCTTCGTTCAGTTGTGAAATAACGATGTACATTTTGAGTCATGTATTGCATTATAGCAGCCATAGGTTAAGCAGACATCACATAGCAGCAGCTTCATTAATTTTGTAGTAAATGGTAATTACAAACTGTCTCCCTCTCAAGTCTTGCTAACATTTTCTCAACAAGGCTGTTGCTAATAGATCATTTAATATATTTAAAACATTTTGTACTCTTTAACTGTTTGAAGTTGATGTATATTGTTATTGTCGACGTTTTGTGTTGGATTGTAGTCCTATTGAAAAAAAAGAATGGGAAAAACGTATTAATGTCCATATTCAGCTCATTTTGTATGGTATTCCTACTGGATATCGGTACATTTGTGATCCACTTATAATAAACAGCTTACAGCTATAGGCCAGTAATAGTAGGTTGTATATAAGACCAAAGTCTCCGAACAAACAGTCTTTAGGTTTATTTCAGAAAAGTAAAATCATTTGAGTGCCTTGGTCCATTCTGAGTTTGGTAAACTTCAATAAAACATGTGGATAAATCATGAGTCATGGTTCCAGTATACCAGCAAGTCTTTTTAAAATCATCTCTCTAAATTATAAAGCAGAAATGGCATTTCAATCGTATTGCCTGCGTGGCAATGATTGTTGAGCGTTGCTAACATCTCCATTAGAGCTCCCCAACATAATCCCACTCCTCATCATAATCATGACAAAACTCGCAGCAGGAGAGGCGTTGACGTGGAGGACCTCCCTGTGTCTGATGAAAGCTCCGCGGTTATGAACTATGCACCCGAGCATCAAGGTCATTTACACACAGACGAGCCCCACAGTGGCACAGGAGGCCACTTGGTCCTTTCAGTGAACAGAAAGGGAGTGGGGGATGAATAGTGGCTGTTTGGGGTGAATAAAGGCCAACCTTTCAGCCTGTCATAATGCGAGATTACTGTGACGGGGTACATGTCTGGTCAAAATGGCGTGAAGTCACACTGTAGTTCAGAACCAAAGGTCTGGGGGCAGCATACAAATATCAGTATGGGGGGTCTGGCTGTATGGTTGCCATGCAAATGTCTTTGTCTTCAGCTGTGTAGCCTCTAGGGATTTTACATTTTGAAAAGTAAAGACTAGTCCTTTTGTAATATTCCTTTTATTGCTGTTGTACCTTAAGTGTAAAATACAATGTAATGTAAAAGTTTGGCCTTTTGGAAATATGCTTATTAGCTTACTTGCCCAGAGTTAGGTCAGAAAATCAATACCAACTTTCATGTCTGCACGCTATATATAAAACTGCAGCTATCAGTGAGTTAACTTAGCTTAACAGGCGGGAAGTAGGTGCCGGACCACATTTCACAAAATCAGCCAACCAACAACTGTAGAGCTAATAATTAAAGCACACCTTGCTTGTTTCACATGTACAAATGTCAAATCAAAGTATAATAAATAGCCCACCATGAAACAGTCTTATTGCTACAACAGACAAAATCTATATATTATCGTTTTTGCTCTCTTGTTGTAAGAGAATACTATAGCTGTACAAAATACAGTACAGTACAGGTTTGTAGGTGTCTCTGGACATATGATCGTTATCCAACCTTCAGCTGGAGTAGACACACTCAAACATGCACGCCTGAAGTAATCCCATGTTCTGCCTGTTCTGTCGATTGACTCGCCTCTTTGTCAGAGTGTCCTCCATCTTTTCTCCTCTCCTTATCCTGTCTCCTTTTTTAACTGTCCAAGACCTCTCCTTTCTTCTTGGCCTGAGGGTGCGACTGCCGGTTGGTGCCAGGTCCAGGGACACCAAATGGGAGCTGTAATTAGCATTGCTCCACCACTGTCCTGTCAGTTTGCTCGCCAGCAAAACGAGAGGGATCCTTTGGAAGTCCTGATCAAAAGCTTTGGCCTTTGATCATGAGGCGAAAGGAAAAACCTAAACACTGTGCAAAATCAATGAGGAATGTCCCAAAAAGAGCCCAGGAGAATGGAAATGACAGCCATCTAGAAGACATCCTCAGCTCCTGGTCGGCCATGATGTGTTGATGTCATGAGCACAGGTGTTTGCGTTATGTTTGATGTGATCGGTGTGAGTGGAGGAGTGAGAGAGTGAGTCATGCAATGATGTTGTCGCTTCACTGTCTGTCAGAAAGCACCTGGTAGGCACGTCACATCTTTATGTTTCTGCTAAGGCCTCAAATTTTTCTGGAAATGTCGGCCCTCTTAAAACATGACACAGTGCAGCACATCTTCACAGCAGACCAGGCAAGAACACATTACTTGATTGAAGGTATACCTCATGACCCAATAAAAGCAGTCTGTAAAGAGAAGATTACATTGACTACTTCAAAATTAATTTGTATCTGAGGGACGGAAAAAAGTAATAATAGAAGCCCATTTTGAGGGCCTGAGCCAAAATCTACAGGGGCACAAGTCATGCTGCTTCAGCGACAACAAACCACAGCCTCTGGAACCTTTGAAACCCTGTGTGGTCATTTTCTCTCACAGCGACTGAAAAGAACTGTGGTGGGTGGGAAAGAAAAAAGAGCCCCTCGCCACTCATAATACCAATCTTATGTATGTAGACGAAAATGGAAGGGATGGGAGGGGTTGTGGGGTGGCAGCCGGACTAAGGCACAATTTTAAAGCGCTTATTGAATTGCCATTACAGCTCCTGAGACTAATTGTGGCTGTTGTGTGTCTCTCGGTGGCCTAGGGGGCTCTGGAGTGGCCCTGTATGCTCTTACTCAGTGGGGTTTTCAGACCGAGTGGCCCTGAAAGAGAACAGGACCACCGTAGATCAATGGCAAACCTTTCACTCTTTCACAGGCCCTCGCTAATCCTTCTCATTTGTCCGCCATTTGTTGAGGCACATTCACAGCTCCCTGAATTTAGGATTAGGCCTTGTTTTGTTACAAAAACAGCCAAGTTATAATGCTGAATAGCTGGACTAAAGGGTGGACGACAGATGAGTGTGTATGTAAGTTTGTGAGCATGTGTGTGTATGGTTATCAGGTATACGCTGTTATAACCAAATTCAAGATAATACCGGGCCTATTTTGAGTTTTCTGGTAAATCCCATTTTAATGATCTAAAATGATAGTTCCTTTTTTTCATTTGCGAAAAATGTGTCCAATGATCATGGCAACATCTAAAACATTGTATAATCCTTTTGAACAATGTATTGATTAGTCTGAAACAATATTTAACCATAGTATTATCATTTTGTCTCTGTGTGGTTATAGACATGAACTTTGATTGATTGACAATGACCAACCTTCTGGGCATGGTACCTTGTGTCCAGACAGAATACAATATGAATTTTAGAGCAACATTGCATTACAGGGCATTAAAAAGGTGCAGCTGTGTAGAAATAAGCACATATTTGACTATACTGTAGGGTTATGAGGGGGAAAAGTAGTTGTCTCAAGTTGAATATATTTCACCTTGATTAAAAAAACTATCCTGGGGCATTATGAAAGAAATAGAGGGAAATTACAGAAGAAAATCAGGATTTTAAATGTTACAGTTGTAGTTTAATGGCTGTTTGGGGTGTATACATACAGTATGGACAAGAGAAAAGCTCCAGTGGTCCAATCTGTGCAAGTGACATGGCAACAAAAACGTCTGCCACGTCAGGGGTTCCCAACCTTTTTCCCAAGAGCCCCCCCAAATGACTCCTGTTGGAAGGGGGGGGGGGGGGGGCGCAACAGCGGTAATTAAAGTTTAAAAGTCTCACAAATGCTACAACTACTGTCACAAACTGGATGAATGTGAAGTATGTTGTTAAAGGACGATGAAAGCGTAATTAAGGAGCACTATTGGAGTGACTTTGGTGGTTGTTGGACTCAGGATTCATTCATTTGGATTCCCGCTGTATGAAGGAATTAAAGGGCGCAAGTGGAAACAATTCACAAAGGGATTAAACTGTTTAAAACACATGTTCAAAGTAAGACGGATTTTGCCGATGTGTTTTTGTGGATTCAAAAGTCGTAAATTATCACCGATCTGATCGGAGCAACTGTGACAAATAATCCAACTGAAACCGGCATGGACAATGACTATGTTTTAAACATGCGCTTATGCAGACAAGCCTATAATAGCTACTAACTTGAATTGTTATTCAAATTAATGAATCAATTATTAAAGGCTTTTAGTGACAATCATGTATTGCGTTACAATTATACATATCTTTTTTTTTTTTTAAACAAAAAAAAAGTCTTAATATGATATTTGGCCTCAAATCATCTGAGGCCTGGCGTCCCCCCTGCGATGTTTGGTGCCCCCCAGGTTGGGAACCACTCTGCCACGTGATGTTTTCTTTTTCTTTTTTTAATTAACAGGCTATAATCCTGCAAAAAACATCTACTCATACTTTTAAAATGTTACTTCAGGGAGAATTAAATGCAAATATCAGGTTTAGGGTTTGCTTACTTGAGATGGTGTCATCAATATCTGTGGTAGGCCTATCACTTAAAGTTGACCTCCATGGGGAAATTCAGTGGTTAAAACACCAACAGAGTGAGAAGGAAAAACAGGACAGTACAGATTCACACAAATTATAATAATAATACAAATACAAAAAAATACAAAAATTAAAATTGTGTATTAACTGTTAAAACAAATGCAGGTCTTCTTACCGTTCATCATGCTGTCCTTTCATATGTCCTCTACTTCATGTGAGTTCACTGTCCTATTTCATTTTGTCAATAAATATTTCATAAGAAAGAGGAAAAGCAAGAACAAATTGATTCACCACAGTCAAATACCTGCAAAGGAAATGCTATTTTATTAATCAATCAATCAATCAATCAATCAATCAATCAATCAATCAATCAATCAATCAATCAATCAATGTTTATTTATATAGCCCAATATCACAGAATGTTACATTTGTCTCAGTGGTCTTCACAGTGTGTACAGAATATCAGTATGACAATATGACACCCTCCGTCCTTAGACCCTCACATCGTACAAGGAAAAACTTCCGAAGAAAACCCACAGTTTAAAGGGAAAAATGGGAGAAACCTCAGGGAGAGCAACAGAGGAGGGATCCCTCTCCCAGGACGGACAGACTGCAATAGATGCCGTGTGTACATTGAAAAGATAATACATTTGCAACATTAAAGTTGCAATGATTCCCTTTGAAGAACACTGGGCTCTGTCTGAAACTGAGAGTGGGCTCGGACGGTCTTGGCAGCCTGCACCAGAGCCTTCAGACTGCTGCTCATCACTGAGTGGATTAGTGTTCCTGTCTGAAGCCACTTACTGGACATTAGGCAGGGCTGCTGAGTGGCACATGCGCCACATTTCCCCTAAAGCCCTGCCATGCCACGCCGCAGGTATGTGGGGCCGACCGGCCACACCCCATGTCGGGCATTCTCCGGATGCCTGCCGCGTGCCAGACACCGGGGGACAAGGTGAAGAGGAGGACGGAAGGATGATTGTTTGAAGCAGAATGAGAGGAAAAGTAAAAAAAAAGTGTAAACTCCAGCATAGAAATGTAGTTACAAAAGAGCCAAAATGCAACTATTTGCTTTCTGCAGAGTGAGATGAGAAGATTGATACCAATCTCACGTCTGTACAACAAGCTACAGCCAGTAGACATGTAGCTTAGCTTAGCATAACGTCTGGAAACAGGAGCAAACGGCTAGTCTGGCTGCTCTGAACAAAGGTAACAACCCACAAGCACCTACCAAAATCACTAAGTAAGTAAGACTGTATATAAATTAAATTAAATTTCTGAAGGTAATAACGACAAGTTGCCTGAAATGCAGCAGTAACATTGTCACCGCGAGTTTGCCAAATAACCAATAAAGTCAAACCTAAAGTGTACTAATTTTATCATTAGTGAGCTCTACAGATGCTGGTAAGTTTTTTTATTTAAAAAAAAATAAAAACAGAAATAGAGAGATGTGTGCAAAACAGGTCGAACGTCAGTAGATTTCTTATTACCATGTAGCTTTAGCTAGTGGCTGTGATGCTAATATCAATTATTATTATTATTGGAACTTTTGCAGACAAGAATATAATGGACAATCCACACGGGCAACTAGTAAACTGTCAAAATATAGGAATATGACCTAAAAGAATACAAGAAAAATAAAATCCAAGAATATAGGAAGATTACTGAAAAGTCTGTAGTAGCTTTAAGGGGCACACACCATCTCCTATATATTTTGGCCAGCCGAGGCAGGCCAGCCACATGTTGGCCGATGTCCCAGTCAACATCATGAGGTTGTCTTTGGCTGTTAGTGACTGGAAAAGACCAAAGTCAGTGCCGCTTCATGCAAAGTTTAAGCCCATCCAACCTGCCCCTCAAGCCCCACTATGTGAAGTAATCCTTCAAGCCAGTGGAACTAGACATGCTCTGTGTTTTGTTACTGTATGCATGGCGATACTTTCTCAACACTGCACTTTTCAAAATCAAAACATTAACAGGTTGATGTTCTTTCATAACGAGGACAAAATACGCTTTATTTTTCCCGTTAGGAGATTTGAAATAAGGCAGGGGAGAAAGTTAGTATTGGATTAAAACATGTGGGCTGTATCAGACAATTAGTATTTCCTCTGTACTGTACTGTCAACTTGTAGGAGCAATACGCCAACGCTGTATGGAAAACTGGAGGCTAGATCCAATCCAACTGAGAAACAATCTCTCACTCAGATCATGGCCAAACTAGGGCTTTAAAAACAAGCTGTATATAATGTTTATTTTGTCTTTACCATGTATGCATGTGTGGACAGATTGAGCAACAGTTACAGTGAAATGTACGCTAAACGCAATATAGCAAGACACCTGTGTCTAAGCTGTGAGGTTCAACTGCGGGCCAAAGCCAAATCCCTCCTGGCTCGACACCTTCGTACATTATATGGAGGTTTGAAAACACATGGCAGTGGCACAGAGCCTCTAAAATCTTTCTCAATGTTTCTGTGTCTAGTGAGCAGCACCAGCTACAAATTACAGCCAAAGTAACACATTCACAGTGTTCATTACTTGTCTAACAACCTTTACAGGGTTGCTGCTTAGTCAGAAAGAAGAGTCAAGCCATAGTGAAAATAAGACAAAAGTACTAACATGACATTAAATCCCAAATGAGCACTAATGTGCACGACTGAGCTTGAAGAGAAAACATGCAGTATGTACTGTACCTTCACAGACTACAACTATAATTTTGTTGTTCTTTTCCCTTACCCAGAATTACTTTATAACTCAATTTGTGACTTTACATTAGATTTGCAAAGATGGAGAAGTGGCACTCTCTGATGGTGAAAAAGCAGAGCATTTTTAAAGTCTTGTTATGACCTCTGGCGCTCTCTGCTGGGTATCATGGAGTACTAACAGATCAATAGATATTTGAGGCTCTGCTTTAATTCTGAGCAATCGCTAGTGTTTTATGCAAATTATTTCATTTGGCAAATACCTTTCCATTAAGCTGCCGGGGAGTGGAGAGGTGAGGCAACTTTAGTAAGACACAGTACAAAGCAACCATACTCAATATGAGAAGTCCCTTAAAGTCCTGAGTAAAAACCAAGCAGTTGAGGAAGAAATACTCAAATATGTTACTTACAAGGAAGTAGCAATGCCATGTGGTGAACACACATGTAAAAGTCCTTCAATATAGGTAAAAGTATAAGTATTATCAAAGTATACTTCAATATATAGATAAAGGTAAAAGTATTATGTAGATCAATATTTGATTCGAATTATAGTTGCAGTGAGCATTACTTTATGTTGCCGATGTTAAAGATGGGCAAATATTGAAAGCATAGCGTTAGTTTAAAGTAGTACCAGCATCTTATTGATTTCCTATCGCTGCTTGAATGCACGGAGTGTCACCAACAACACAAATCCAACTATTGTTAATGGTTTGCATAAGGCCTTTAGCATCCACAGGCAAAATATGAGTTGCACTTACTTTCATAACTGCTAAGTGAATATCAATACCCAAATCTGCAGCTGGAAACTGTGGTTTCTGCGGTTCTTTTAGATTGCAACACTTCTCAAGAAATGTCTGGGTTGTGGGTTGTATGAGATAAAACAACACACGAAAACTTTTCTGATCTTTTTAACATTGTAGAGTCGAGTTCATTTGATGTCGCCACATCATAGTATGCACCAAAGGAGAGCATTGTAAAAAAGAATACAAATACACTTGAACATTTTAAATGCAAAATGAACATGACTGGTGGGTAAAATAGATTCATGCTCAATACGTCAGTGTTTATAATGCCCATGGCCGATTCTAGCAATGAATTCAACATATTTACCTTGGAAAAAGCCATTGGATGACTTTGCTCTTCTCTGCATGCTTTCAGTCTTTAAACCCTATTTTTTTTAAGTTATGTTGAATTACTGCAAACAAATTACACTTCAGAAAAGTAATACCTCCTCATAACATATTCACTTTAAAATAGACTTGAGTCAAACACTGAAAAATAAGCTGCAGTGTTCTTTTAGACTAGCTGTCAGTCAGCGTTGACACGACTTACCAGAATTCGTTTCACACCTGTGATCGTGATCATACTGACACTCAGACTTGGAGATGGAAACCGCGGTTTCTGCTTTTCATTTTGTTTTTGGTGTGACATACCAGTAATATATGATCACAGCTAAACAGTAAATCAATACTAAAGAACTTTCTTACTTCATTCATCCAACCAAAGGTTACTAAATCCTACGGGGCTAAGTGTTATAAATCCAGTGATGAAAAAATATCAAAGATATTTAAATTGCCATTGATTCAAAATAGTAGAAATATGAACTGACATCAAATGTTGAAGAGAAGTAATAGATTATTGTTAAGCACTGTGTGAGAACTCAGCCATGCTGTTCACATAATGCATGAGCTTCAGGCTGCGGAGGTCGCAGAACCACAGGCCTTATATTTACTGAAACAACGGCAACACTTCATGAGGTTTCATTTCTTTACAACCACATGCACTCATCACTTTAACACATTTAAAGTTTGCACAGGGTCGCTGACTGAGGGAACTGGTGTATAAAAGGTTGACACGACACCCAAAGACAACAGGTTCAGTTTGCTGCAAGCATGAAGCATGCTCTGCACAGGATTCTGCTTCTTCAACTTCTTACAACTCTTGGACTTCATGGTAATGTTCCCACATGTGGTTATTTGTCTCTTTTCTACACATGCAGAATTAACTCATCCTTCTTTTCAGCTCTTGGTAGTGAAATCATAAATGGTAAAATGGTCCCGGACAACAAAATGCAGTTTATAGCCTCCGTGCAGAACGACCAAAATGTTCATATCTGTTCATCAATGAAGTCTTTGTGGTCACTGCTGCACATTGTGATCGCTCGTAAGTTGTCAACGTTTTTTAGGCAATCTATGATTTATGTTATTATCTAAAGGAGCAGCAGTTATTTTAATAAACACTACTGATTACCCCTAAATGATCATTTGCTTAGGAATCCTACAAGTGTTGTTCTTGGTACCCACAACCTCAAGAAGATTGATGAGAAAATGAGATACGGTGTGAAGAGATGCAAGCATCCATCTTACAAGAAAGTTGAAGAGGGGGCAGACATCATGCTCCTCAAAGTAAGTAGATAATAGCATTTTTACAGTAATATCTCTAACTTTGATGTTCTGTTTAATTCTGTTCTAGTGCCAAAAGCCTATACCCACTTACATTAAAACTCAAAGCAGCCCCATCTTCA
This sequence comes from Pseudochaenichthys georgianus, assembly GCF_902827115.2. Classification (NCBI taxonomy): domain Eukaryota; kingdom Metazoa; phylum Chordata; class Actinopteri; order Perciformes; family Channichthyidae; genus Pseudochaenichthys; species Pseudochaenichthys georgianus. Next base: position 7,828,181 of record NC_047506.1, on the reverse strand, counting down.
AGCAATTCATTGTTAGCTTGATGTTTCCTGGAGGAATAAGTATGCTTTAAGTCTGGCTTTGCTAGCTTTTAACTTTAACTTGTTGATTTTGTGTGTCTCTAGCTGTCCAGGAAAGCTCGACAGAACAAAAGAATAAAACCGATTCCACTTCCAAAAGCTGAGATTAAGTTCAAGAATAAACAACAGTGCCAGGTAGCTGGATGGGGCTTCACAAGTGATGGTAAACCTGTTGATGAGCTGCTAATGGTGGATGTGCCCATCGTTGACCTGGAGGCCTGTAAAAGAATATGGGAACGGCAAAAAGTTACTCTTCCTGCCAACGTCACCTGCGCAGGTGGATATGGCACAAAAAATGGATTCTGTAAGGTATGTTTTCTGTCCTGTCATATGAAGTGGTTTCTGGAATAAATTAATGTACTCTTGGAAAGTGATTGATAAAGCTTCTTACTGCTTACAGGGTGATTCTGGCGGCCCTCTGGTGTGCAACGGCAGAGCAGCTGGAGTTGTGTCTTACAACTATAAATGCGACCGCACAAATATGCCCAATGTGTACACAGATCTACCGAAATACCTTCCCTGGATCAGAAAGATTCTCAAGAAAAAGAATTGTTAAATGTAACAGATCAACATACTCGTATGCACTGTAGTGGCTCCTTGGATTTAAATATCATCTTAAAACGTTTCACTTTTACAGAAAAGCTCTATACTGAGTTCACCATTATCATCACCAATATAAAAGTGCAACATGCTTTTAATGTACTGTACTGGCTGGAATGTTCTTGTTTATAAAACGTGTTATATAAATAAATGTATCTTGCCTTGCCTGTATATGGACCTATGATAATAGCTGTTAGCTATTCAGAATATATTTGGTCTTTGCTACATGTTTCCCAGTCAAACCTGTTTAATACTTTCTTATAACGTGCTTGTTATAACAAAACATTTACTTTTTAAAACGTCCATAAAGTTCCTAGAAGGATAGCTCCTATTCATACATCACCACCACCACCACCTAAAAAGTAATACTTTAGTACAGAAGGCAAACAGATGATGTTAGGAAGATTCATCCGACAGCTCAATTTGTGACTTCACATTAGATTTACAAAGATGGAGGAGGGGCTGCCTCTGATGGTGAAAAAGCAGACATTTTTAAAGTCTTGTTATGACCTCTGGCGCTCTCTGCTGGGTATCATGGAGTACTAACAGATCAATAGATATTTGAGGCTCTTCTTTGATTCTGAGTAATAGCTAGTGTTTTATGCAAATTATTTCATTTGGCAAATAAGTTTCCATTAAGCTGCCGGGGAGTGGAGAGGGGAGGCAACTTTAGTAAGACACAGTACAAAGCAACCATACCGAATGAGAAGTCCCATAAAGTCCTGAGTAAAAACCAAGCAGTTGAGGAAGAAATACTAAATATGTTACTTACAAGGAAGTAGCAATGCCATGTGGTGACTTCAGTGAACACACATGTATAAATCCTGCAATCTAGGTAAAACTAATAAAGTATTATCAAAGTATACTTCAATATATAGATAAAGGTAAAAGTATTATGTAGATCAATATTTGATTCGAATGATAGTTGCAGTGAACATTACTTTATGTTGCCGATGTTAAAGATGGGCAAATATTGAAAGCATAGCGTTAGTTTAAAGTAGTACCAGCATCTTATTGATCTCCTATCCCTGCTTGAATGCACGGAGTGTCACCAACAACACAAATCCAACTATTGTTAATGGTTTGCATAAGGCCTTTAGCATCCACAGCCAAAATATGAGTTGCACTTACTTTCATAACTGCTAAGTGAATATCAATACCCAAATCTGCAGCTGGAAACTGTGGTTTCTGCGGTTCTTTTAGATTGCAACACTTCTCAAGAAATGTCTGGGTTGTGGGTTGTATGAGATAAAACAACACACGAAAACTTTTCTGATCTTTTTAACATTGTAGAGTCGAGTTCATTTGATGTCGCCACATCATAGTGTGCACCAAAGGAGAGCAATGTAAAAAAGAATACAAATACACTTGAACATTTTAAATGCAAAATGAACATGACTGGTGGGTAAAATAGATTCATGCTCAATACGTCAGTGTTTATAATGCCCATGGCCGATTCTAGCAATGAATTCAACATATTTACCTTGGAAAAAGCCATTGGATGACTTCGCTCTTCTCTGCATGCTTTCAGTCTTTAAACCCTATTTTTTTTTAAGTTATGTTGAATTACTGCAAACAAATTACACTTCAGAAAAGTAATACCTCCTCATAACATATTCACTTTAAAATAGACTTGAGTCAAACACTGAAAAATAAGCTGCAGTGTTCTTTTAGACTAGCTGTCAGTCAGCGTTGACACGACTTACCAGAATTCGTTTCACACCTGTGATCGTGATCATACTGACACTCAGACTTGGAGATGGAAACCGCGGTTTCTGCTTCTCATTTCGTTTTTGGTGTGACATACCAGTAATATATGATCACAGCTAAACAGTAAATCAATACTAAAGAACTTTCTTACTTCATTCATCCAACCAAAGGTCACTAAATCCTACGGGGCTAAGTGTTATAAATCCAGTGATGAAACAATGTCAACAAAGATATTTAAACTGCCATTGATTCAAAATGGTTAAAATATTAATTGACATCAAATGTTGAAGAGAAGTAATAGATTATTGTTAAGCACTGTGTGAGAACTCAGCCATGCTGTTCACATAGTGCATGAGCTTCAGGCTGCGGAGGCCGCAGAACCACAGGCCTTATATTTACCGAAACAACAGAAACACTTCATGAGGTTTCATGTCTTTACAGACCACATGCACTCATCACTTTAACACAATTAAAGTTTGCACAGATCATACATGGTGGGCTAAAGAAGTCTTGGTGAAGTAGGTGAAAACCACAGGGTCGCTGACTAAGGAGACTGGTTTATAAAAGGGTCGACACGACACCCAAAGACAACAGGTTCAGTTTGCTGCAAGCATGAAGCACGCTCTGCACAGGATTCTGCTTCTTCAACTTCTGACAACTCTTGGACTTCATGGTAATGTTCCCACATGTGGTTATTTGTCTCTTTTCTACACATGCAGAATTAACTCATCCTTCTTTTCAGCTCTTGGTAGTGAAATCATAAATGGTAAAATGGTTCCGGACAACAAAATGCAGTTTATGGCCTCCGTGCAGAACGACCAAAATGTTCATGTCTGTGGAGGATTCCTCATCAATGAAGTCTTTGTGGTCACTGCTGCACATTGTGATCGCTCGTAAGTTGTCAACGTTTTTTAGGCAATCTCTGATTTATGTTATTATCTAAAGGAGCAGCAGTTATTTTAATAAACACTACTGATTACCCCTAAATGATCATTTGCTTAGGAATCCTACAAGTGTTGTTCTTGGTACCCACAACCTCAAGAAGATTGATGAGAAAATGAGATACGGTGTGAAGAGATGCAAGCATCCATCTTACAAAAAAGTTGAAGAGGGGGCAGACATCATGCTTCTCAAAGTAAGTAGATAATAGCATTTTTACAGTAATATCTCTAACTTTGATGTTCTGTTTAATTCTGTTCTAGTGCCAAAAGCCTATACCCACTTACATTAAAACTCAAAGCAGCCCCATCTTCAAGCAATTCATTGTTAGCTTGATGTTTCCTGGAGGAAGAAGTATGCTTTAAGTCTGGCTTTGCTAGCTTTTAACTTTAACTTGTTGATTTTGTGTGTCTCTAGCTGTCCAGGAAAGCTCGACAGAACAAAAGAATAAAACCGATTCCACTTCTAAAAGCTGAGATTAAGTTCAAGAATAAACAACAGTGCCAGGTAGCTGGATGGGGCTTCACAAGTGATGGTAAACCTGTTGATGAGCTGCTAATGGTGGATGTGCCCATCGTTGACCTGGAGGCCTGTAAAAGAATATGGGAACGGCAAAAAGTTACTCTTCCTGCCAACGTCACCTGCGCAGGTGGATATGGCACAAAAAATGGATTCTGTAAGGTATGTTTTCTGTCCTGTCATATGAAGTGGTTTCTGGAATAAATTAATGTACTCTTAGAAAGTGATTGATAAAGCTTCTTACTGCTTACAGGGTGATTCTGGCGGCCCTCTGGTGTGCAACGGGAGAGCAGCTGGAGTTGTGTCTTACAACTGGAATAACAACTGCCAATACCCAAATATGCCCAATGTGTACACAGATCTACCGAAATACCTTTCCTGGATCAGAAAGATTCTCAAGAAAAAGAATTGTTAAATGTAACAGATCAACATACTCGTATGCACTGTAGTGGCTCCTTGGATTTAAATATCATCTTAAAACGTTTCACTTTTACAGAAAAGCTCTATACTGAGTTCACCATTATCATCACCAATATAAAAGTGCAACATGCTTTTAATGTACTGTACTGGCTGGAATGTTCTTGTTTATAAAACGTGTTATATAAATAAATGTATCTTGCCTTGCCTTTATATGGACCTATGATAATAGCTGTTAGCTATTCAGAATATATTTGGTCTTTGCTACATGTTTCCCAGTCAAACCTGTTTAATACTTTCTTATAACGTGCTTGTTATAACAAAACATTTACTTTTTAAAACGTCCATAAAGTTCCTAGAAGGATAGCTCCTATTCATACATCACTACCACCACCTAAAAAGTAATACTTTAGTACAGAAGGCAGACAGATGATGTTAGGAAGATTCATCCGACAGCTCAATTTGTGACTTCACATTAGATTTACAAAGATGGAGGAGGGGCTGCCTCTGATGGTGAAAAAGCAGAGACATTTTTAAAGTCTTGTTATGACTTCTGGCGCTCTCTGCTGGGTATCATGGAGTACTAACAGATCAATAGATATTTGAGGCTCTGCTTTGATTCTGAGCAATAGCTAGTGTTTTATGCAAATTATTTCATTTGGCAAATAAGTTTCCATTAAGCTGCCGGGGAGTGGAGAGGGGAGGCAACTTTAGTAAGACACAGTACAAAGCAACCATACCGAATGAGAAGTCCCTTAAAGTCCTGAGTAAAAACCAAGCAGTTGAGGAAGAAATACTAAATATGTTACTTACAAGGAAGTAGCAATGCCATGTGGTGACTTCAGTGAACACACATGTATAAATCCTGCAATCTAGGTAAAACTAATAAAGTATTATCAAAGTATACTTCAATATATAGATAAAGGTAAAAGTATTATGTAGATCAATATTTGATTCGAATGATAGTTGCAGTGAACATTACTTTATGTTGCCGATGTTAAAGATGGGCAAATATTGAAAGCATAGCGTTAGTTTAAAGTAGTACCAGCATCTTATTGATCTCCTATCGCTGCTTGAATGCACGGAGTGTCACCAACAACACAAATCCAACTATTGTTAATGGTTTGCATAAGGCCTTTAGCATCCACAGGCAAAATATGAGTTGCACTTACTTTCATAACTGCTAAGTGAATATCAATACCCAAATCTGCAGCTGGAAACTGTGGTTTCTGCGGTTCTTTTAGATTGCAACACTTCTCAAGAAATGTCTGGGTTGTGGGTTGTATGAGATAAAACAACACACGAAAACTTTTCTGATCTTTTTAACATTGTAGAGTCGAGTTCATTTGATGTCGCCACATCATAGTGTGCACCAAAGGAGAGCAATGTAAAAAAGAATACAAATACACTTGAACATTTTAAATGCAAAATGAACATGACTGGTGGGTAAAATAGATCCATGCTCAATACGTCAGTGTTTATAATGCCCATGGCCGATTCTAGCAATGAATTCAACATATTTACCTTGGAAAAAGCCATTGGATGACTTTGCTCTTCTCTGCATGCTTTCAGTCTTTAAACCCTATTTTTTTTTAAGTTATGTTGAATTACTGCAAACAAATTACACTTCAGAAAAGTAATACCTCCTCATAACATATTCACTTTAAAATAGACTTGAGTCAAACACTGAAAAATAAGCTGCAGTGTTCTTTTAGACTAGCTGTCAGTCAGCGTTGATCGTGATCATACTGACACTCAGACTTGGAGATGGAAACCGCGGTTTCTGCTTTTCATTTTGTTTTTGGTGTGACATACCACCAGTAATATATGATCACAGCTAAACAGTAAATCAATACTAAAGAACTTTCTTACTTTATTCATCTCAAGTGTTATAAATCCAGTGATGAAAAAATGTCAAAGATATTTAAATTGCCATTGATTCAAAATGGTAAAAATATGAACTGACATCAAATGTTGAAGAGAAGTAATAGATTATTGTTAAGCACTGTGTGAGAACTCAGCCATGCTGTTCACATAATGCATGAGCTTCAGGCTGCGGAGGTCGCAGAACCACAGGCCTTATATTTACTGAAACAACGGCAACACTTCATGAGGTTTCATGTTTTTACAGACCACATGCACTCATCACTTTAACACAATTAAAGTTTGCACAGATACATACATGGTGGGCTAAAGAAGTATTGGTGAAGCAGGTGAAAACCACAGGGTTGCTGACTAAGGAAAAATAAATGAAACTGTCAGATACAAAATTAACATTGGGTAGATCAGACCTGGGCATTGTACGGCCCGCGGGCCAAATACGGCCCGCGGGATGATTCTGACCGGCCCGCGAAAGATTACATGATAATTAGAAAATAAAACATATTTTCTAATTATCTTATGGGTGGACTAAAACCGCATTGCTTTTATTTTGAAGCCCATTTATTCTCACAGTGCACGCAATCGTGCACGTCAACTGTGCACGTGAAATGCGTGTCTACCTTCCTTGTCACCCCTGAAAAATGCGAAAATGTCGGCTCATGCCAAAAAGAGGAAAGTGGATGCCGAAAGCAGAACTTTCAAACAAATATGGACTACTACTTTTTTCTTTACTGAAGTCAAGGGTAAACCTGTGTGTTTGGTTTGTGGGGAGCATGTCGCCGTGTTTAAAGAGTACAATTTGAAACGGCATTACGAGACGAAACATGCCGCGAAATACAAAAACTTGACTGATGCCGAACGAGCGCGGACATCAACTGATTTACTAGCAAAGCTAGAAAAACAACAAGGCTGTTTTACAAAGCTGCATGCAGACAGAGATGCAGAGACCAGAACCAGCTTTGTGATAGCCCACAAAATCTCCCAGAACAGTAAGCCATTCTCGGAGGGGGAGTTTGTGAAAGAGTGCATGGTCGAGTCTGCAGCACTGCTATGCCCAGAGAAAAAAGAAGCGTTTGAAAACATCCCGCTGTCCCGCCGCACCGTGACGAGAAGGGCGGAGGACATCGCAGAACATCTGGAGTTTCAGCTGCAAAGTGAAGTGGGAAGCTTCGACGTTTTTTCTTTGGCTTTGGATGAGAGCTGTGACGTCCGTGACACAGCCCAGCTGCTCATATTTCTCCGGGGGATAACGCGCGACTTCAAGCTTACGGAGGAGCTGGCAGCAATGCGGCCAATGAAAGGAACCACAACGGGGAGTGATCTGTTCACCGAGGTAAACGATGTCCAAATTTGACAGGGAAAAATGTTGGGCTTTTGAAAAGAATGCAAGATAAAGTGAGTGAACTCAACGCAGAGCAGAAATTGGTGTTTATACATTGTATTATTCATCAGCAAGCGTTGTGCAAGTCAGTGCTAAAACTTAGCCATGTGGTTGATGTTGTTACTACAACAGTTCATTTCATCAGAGCGCGAGCATTACATCACAGGCAGTTTGTTTCACTATTGGAGGAGCAAGAGAGCGAACATGGTGATGTCAGGTACCACACAGCTGTCAGATGGCTCAGCCTGGGCAAAGTGCTGAAAAGGTTTTGGGTTCTGAAATCAGAGATAAAAGAGTTTTGTGAGATGAAAGGCAAAACCATCCCAGAGCTGTCTGATGAGGACTGGATGGCAGATTTAACATTTGCTGTTGATGTGACTGCAATGATGAATGCACTGAACACACAACTGCAGGGCAAGGGCCTATTTGCTCATGAAATGCATAGCCATGTGAAAGCTGGATCCACCTACACATGTGAACAGACATTCTCAGTCATGAAGTTTACCAAATCCAGGTACAGATCCTCTCTCACTGATGAACATCTGTCAGCTGTGCTTCGCATCTCCACCTCAGACATTCAACCTGACTTTGATGGACTTGTTAAAGCTCAACAGAGACTGGATTTCTCACACTGAATGAAAAAAATGAACTGAAGAACACTAAAATGTGGAAATATAACAAGTGAAATGGGACACTTGATCTTTTTTTTTTTTGCGCAGTTCTGAAAACATTAAATGTTTAATATAAGCATGTAAAAAGGCTACAAAACTGGGACACTTTTCTTTACACAGTTACACAGTTCAGTGATATGTCTTGTTTATTTTGGCTACAAAGATGATGTGATGTCTTTAGAAAGCTAAGAAAATCCTTGTTTCAATATTATATGAAACTCAAAATGCCCTTTGTTATTAATGTTACTGAAAATGTTTATCATTTTTGAAATTCTATTTGAATAAATGATATTTTTGAAAGCTAACCTCACCTTTTAATTGCCAAATAATAACATACACTCTTACCAGCGGTCAAAACAATGCCATTTACTGCTTTCTATATAGAAATAAAATGTATATTATGTATAATTGAGTTCGGCATTTTGGCCCGGCCCTCCAAAATATTTTCAGTTGCTCATTTGGCCCCCTGGGCAAAATAATTGCCCACCCCTGGGGTAGATTATAGCAGAAAATAGCAAAAAAATACTATAATACATTTTGGTCAGACACTGACTAATGAGCCACAATGCTCTTGTAGATTAGTTGTCAGTCAGCATTGACATGTTTTCACAGAATTATCTTCACACTTGACTGTAATAATACTCACACTCAGACTTTGAGATGGAAACTGTGGTTACAGCAACTCGTTGCTATGGTGCAACATCGCAGCAATAAAAGACAACAGCCCAAATGTGAAAGCTAAAATGTAGATCCATACCAAACAATTTTGATTATTTTTCACATATTTCATCCAACTAAATGTGACTAAAGCTTATTTAGTCACATTAAGGATGAGTATTATCCAAACAGTGACAAGAATATCCCAGAACTTTCAGAAAAACACAATACTTGTGCACAGAGTTGGGTGTAACGCGTTACTGTAATAATATTACTTTTGTCGGTAACGGAGTAGTGTAACGCGCTACTTTTATAATTCAGTAATCACACTACAGTTACTAACATTGCCCCGACACGCGTTACTTCGTTACTTACTAAAATCAGTCATAATCAAACCTCAACAAACACCTGCAAAGAACACATGCTAAGGTGAAGCTAATTCACAGCTATTTGTTGTTTGTTTATATCAGGTAGTCTGTTCTTCTTTTCTGTTTTCCGGTTGTTGCCTGTTTTGAATGACGAACACACACTACCGCCGCCTGCTGGTAAGGAGAGTTATTGCCACTCACGCATGCGCAGTTCGTACGTGCTTGGCTGAAGTCTTTGCGGTGTCTGGTTCCAGTGCAACACATGGCCAACACGCAGGAGAACACGCCGACGCAACAACGTGAGCAGAGATAGACTGCGCAAAATATACAGATAGCAGGAGACAGAGGACAGCCATGGTCAGATAGGAAAACATTCAGGATCTGGATCAGTCTTATGCGACAATGGAAACTGAACTAAAGTGAACATTTGAAACTTTAGCAGTCTGCGTCATCTGCCTGTAGGGAGGGGCGGGCCGGCCCTACGAGTAAAGTAACGAGTAAAGTAACGAGTTACTTTATGTAGAGAGTAACGAAGTAGTGTAATATATTACTTTTTTTTTTTTTAAAGTAATATGTAATATATTACTTTTTTTTAGTAACTACACCATCTTTGCTTGTGCATGTGCTTCAGGCTGTGGAGGCCGCAGAACCACAGGCGTTATATCTACTAAAACAACTGCCATTTTGCAACTGGTAAAATGGTCCCGGACAACAAAATGCAGTTTATAGCCTCCGTGCAGAACGACCAAAATGTTCATATCTGTTCATCAATGAAGTCTTTGTGGTCACTGCTGCACATTGTGATCGCTCGTAAGTTGTCAAAGTTTTTTAGGCAATCTATGATTTATGTTATTATCTAAAGGAGCAGCAGTTATTTTAATAAACACTACTGATTACCCCTAAATGATCATTTGCTTAGGAATCCTACAAGTGTTGTTCTTGGTACCCACAATCTCAAGAAGATTGATGAGAAAATGAGATACGGTGTGAAGAGATGCAAGCATCCATCTTACAAGAAAGTTGTAGAGGGGGCAGACATCATGCTCCTCAAAGTAAGTAGATAATAGCATTTTTACAGTAATATCTCTAACTTTGATGTTCTGTTTAATTCTGTTCTAGTGCCAAAAGCCTATACCCACTTACATTAAAACTCAAAGCAGCCCCATCTTCAAGCAATTCATTGTTAGCTTGATGTTTCCTGGAGGAATAAGTATGCTTTAAGTCTGGCTTTGCTAGCTTTTAACTTTAACTTTTTGATTTTGTGTGTCTCCAGCTGTCCAGGAAGGCTCGACAGAACAAAAGAATAAAACCGATTCCACTTCCAAAAGCTGAGATTAAGTTCAAGAATGAACTAAAGTGCCAGGTAGCTGGATGGGGCTTCACAAGTGATGGTAAACCTGTTGATGAGCTGCTAATGGTGGATGTGCCCATCGTTGACCTGGAGGCCTGTAAAAGAATATGGGAACATCGAAACTTTACTCTTCCGGACAACGTCACCTGCGCAGGTGGATATCGCACAAAAAATGGATTCTGTGAGGTATGTTTTCTGTCCTGTCATATGAAGTGGTTTCTGGAATAAATTAATGTACTCTTAGAAAGTGATTGATAAAGCTTCTTACTGCTTACAGGGTGATTCTGGCGGCCCTCTGGTGTGCAACGGGAGAGCAGCTGGAATTGTGTCTTACAACTGCCAATACCCAAAATATGCCCAATGTGTACACAGATCTATCGAAATACCTTCCCTGGATCAGAAAGATTCTCAAGAAAAATAATTGTTAAATGTAACAGATCAACATACTCGTATGCACTGTAGTGGCTCCTTGGATTTAAATATCATCTTAAAACGTTGTACTTTTGAAGAAAAGCTCTATACTGAGTTCACCATTATCATCACCAATATAAAAGTGCAACATGCTTTTAATGTACTGTACTGGCTGGAATGTTCTTGTTTATAAAACTTGTTATATAAATAAATGTATCTTGCCTTGCCTGTATATGGACCTATGTTAATAGCTGTTAGCTATTCAGAATATATTTGGTCTTTGCTACATGTTTCCCAGTCAAACCTGTTTAATACTTTCTTATAACGTGCTTGTTATAACAACAAATTTACTTTTTAAAACGTCCATAAAGTTCCTAGAAGGATAGCTCCTATGCATACATCACCACCACCACCACCTAAAAAGTAATACTTTAGTACAGTAGGCAGACAGATGATGTTAGGAAGATTCACCCGTCAGCTCAATTTGTGACTTCACATTAGATTTACAAAGATGGAGGAGGGGCTGCCTCTGATGGTGAAAAAGCAGAGACATTTTTAAAGTCTTGTTATGACCTCTGGCGCTCTCTGCTGGGTATCATGGAGTACTAACAGATCAATAGATATTTGAGGCTCTTCTTTGATTCTGAGCAATAGCTAGTGTTTTATGCAAATTATTTCATTTGGCAAATAAGTTTCCATTAAGCTGCTGGGGAGTGGAGAGGGGAGGCAACTTTAGTAAGACACAGTACAAAGCAACCATACCCAATATGAGAAGTCCCATAAAGTCCTGAGTAAAAACCAAGCAGTTGAGGAAGAAATACTAAATATGTTACTTACAAGGAAGTAGCAATGCCATGTGGTGACTTCAGTGAACACACATGTATAAATCCTGCAATCTAGGTAAAACGAATAAAGTATTATCAAAGTATACTTCAATATATAGATAAAGGTAAAAGTATTATGTAGATCAATATTTGATTAGAATTATAGTTGCAGTGAACATTACTTTATGTTGCCGATGTTAAAGATGGGCAAATAGTGAAATCATAAGCATCCACAGCCAAAATATGAGTTGCACTTATATTTCACACAGGCTCCGCCCTCCACTGGACTCTATGGGTACTACTCTCTATCATGCTGTGGGTGCTTTCACCTACTGAGTTTTCGTAAACGTAGCCGGCCAATCGGGGCGAGCCTACCTGAATGCGCGCGCAGTATATAAAGGCGGCTACACCCGCCGCCCACTATCATTTTTCTCTTCAGACGAGCTGACAACCGAAGAGTAACAATTTAAACGAAGGAAATTAGAAGATTAGAAGGAAAAATGGACTCACCATTACTGGAAGCTCGGCCATGCACCTGCCCTGGTTTGATCGCGGGCGCCGGTCTCCACCACCTCTGCTTAGAGTGTTTGGGGGACCAGTAGTGATGGCGAGATGAAGCCTTATGAAGCTTTGAAGCTTTCCAGCCAATTGGTTCGCAAAAGGGTTCATCTCATGAGGCTTCATCATGGGCTTCATTTGAACACAAACCCCCCTGTTGGTCAAAGTGTATAAAACAGGCAGATTGGACATCTCAACAGTGTGCTCTCTCTCATACCGAGTTCCCATTGAGTAAAGCCTTAGAATAACTCTAAACAACGAACATAAAATCATATTTTCATGTTAACAATATTGTATTTATTACAGTTTAATGATTGTGATTGAAAATCCTAAGGAGGCTGGTAAACATTGCAAAGAGGGATTTATATTCCTTAATGATATTCATAAACGTAACCATGTTGTAGCCGGAGAAAGGCTAAACCATATCAAAGAATACATTTATTAACTACATTATCTCATTTAGCTGTAGCTTTTATAAACAACAACAAATACGTATTGTTCAGTCGTTGAACCAGGGACCCTGCGGTATGAGTCAACTGCTTTCAGGCTGAGCTACAGCACACACGCTGAATCTCCTTGAAAACACTGTAACATATGTATTCCTGTATTTATTGATGTTTTTATTCCTACATTTATTTATACTTGTATCTATTTATACTTATGACATGTTCCGACCTCTATATGAGTGAGGGTCTGAGCTCTCTTGATTCCATCGTGTCACCGGGCCCGGGTACAGGAGGGGTAATATGGTTCTTATTATACATCCATGGGTATTATGAGCGTTGTGGTTCAACGGTTCAACCGATCTGAAGCGCTTCCTGAAGCAGTCACGTGGTATCGACAGGCAGCGAGGCTTCGTTTGTCATCGGTGACGTCACTGGCCCAAAACGATACAAGCCTCGGTACATGCTTCACAAAAAGCTTCGGGGAGTACTCGACACACGCTCCGAAGCCTCGGCGCAATACATAACATCACTAGGGACCAGGATATGGCCGAGGCGGTGCCATTCACGTCGCCATTCCAGCGGGGCGGATGGCTCCGTTTGCCATTGTCGGGCACTTCCGGGTCCGGTCCATGGAGATCCACCGCCCTAGGTGATGGCCATGGCGGCGGAGCGCAGCTGCTCCCAGCGGGCAGCAGGCTGGGAAGGGAGCTGAAAACAGCTCTGCCACGCTACCGCGTGACAAGGCGACTGCAAATAAACACGGGTGTGTTGGGCATCTCGCTCATTGCTGGAGATGCCCCAACCTCACCAGATCAGAGCGATTATTTGTAGCTTGATCGTGGCCGCCGCCGTTGTCTGCCGTGTGATATCCCGGTGAGGGATCACGCCGCATGGCACTTTCCAAAAGGACCGTGTTGTTGATCTCCCAGGCCGGGAGCCCCCGTGTTTACGGAAGGGCTCTTTGGATCGATCTCCTTGGTTACGTGGGTGAGGAGTAGTCGCAGCGTGACTGCTTCTTGCTCATCCCCAGAGGAAATAACACTGTCCCACACTCCCCGCCCCCTCTGTAAACTCCAGTATAGGAGCCAGCAGGTGGGCGCGTGCACGTGAGTGGAATAAACCGAAGTGCTGTAAAAACACTGTGCGGGTTCAAGAGAGAGTGATGTGTGTGTGAGAAACGCATTCAGTGAAAATGATTGCATTTATCCCAGAGTAAGAGTCATCTCTCTCCACATTTCCACGTTTCACCATAATGGGAGGCGTGTGGCGCAGTGGATAGAGCCTTGGTGTTCGGATCAGGGGGTCACAGGTTCAAACCCCACTGCAGTCACGTTGTGTCCCTGGGCAAGACACTTCACCCCAAATTGCTCCTGTGGGGATTGCCCACAGTATTGAGTATGTAAGTCGCTTTGGATAAGAGCGTCTAACAAATAACATGTAATGTCCATGTCCATTTCAAAGAGAAGGCATTAGGACAGAGCCGCGGCCCCACGGGAGCATGCCGCGGTGCGTTCATGGACCTCAGTAGAAAATCGGCCCTTTTCTGTGTCAGCCCCCATGCCAAAACTCCCTTCTTATGGAAAGTTTTGGCAGCGGAGTAGGCCACCAGAGAATACTACAGCTTCTTAGCTTTGGCTCCACAGCTGCTGGCATGTCCGTCCCCTGAACACAGTTTTGTGGGGAATGGAACCACAGCCTCATAGCTGCGGCTCCGCAGCTGATTGCACATCCCCTAACACAATGTTATGGGGAATGGAAAATCAGTGGTGTATTAACAGGGCGGACGGACAGGACACTGAGACTGGGTTATTCACTCCAGTTTTGCAGCATCCCTCCTCCGTTCAGAGGCATGAGAGAGGCAAATCTGTCATCCCAGGAGGAGATAGGTTTCCTCTCGGCATGTGCACTCTCAAGTCAGAGAGAAGGGGCACTATTGCCTGTACTTCCTGGTTCCCAAGAAGACAGGAGAATTCAGGCCCATTCTGGATCTTCAAATGCCTGCACCAGCACATTGCATGCAAGAAGTTCCATATATTAACTATGAAACAGTTACTGGGACTGGTGCAGCCAGGCGATTGGTTCACAACCATCGACCTGAAGAATGCTTACTTTCATGGCGAAATGGCTCCAAAACACAGAAAGTATTTGCGTTTTGCCTTCCAGGGGGTAGCCTACGAGTACAACAGACTGACGTTCGGCTACTCCCTATCCCCACGCACGCTACGCCGCTGCAACCGCTGCGGGACCATGACATGAGGGTGTTCTTTTATCTGGGCGACCTCATAGTCATGGCCAGGTCCAGGGGATGGGCAATGTTTCACACAGCCCAATTGATCCTACACCTAACCAAGTTGGGTTGAAAAAGAGTTGCGGTCAATTGGAAGAAGAGCTCCCCCATACCTCACCGGCAGGTAGAATATCTGGGGGTGATGCTCGATGCAGGCAGACTACGTGCCACCCTGACAGAAAGCAGACAGGCATCCCTGCTGCGGGCAGTCTGCAGGCTGTGTCAGGGGACACAGACACAAACGACGTCTGGTGATCATCCCCCCTCAGTAGAGAGCAACCTCCGATTCTGGGGGTCCCCAGAGAATCTGCGGAGGGGAGCTCCACTGGGGCAAGTGACCTCCTATATAGTGACAGGATGGGGGGGACGTGCCTATAGAGAGCTGTAGTGGTTGCTGGCCTCTGACAGAGGCTCGGCACAGCAACCTCCTGGAGCTGCAAGCAGTGATGCTGGTCCTACAGCACTTCAAACCCTTAATACAGGGCAAACATGTGCTAGTGAGGAGCGACAACCGCACCACAGTGGCGTACATCAACAGGCAAGGCAGAGTCCGCTCAATAGCCTTGTTGACCGCGGCAGAGAACCTGTGGTTGTGGGTTTCACAGATTGTGTTGTCTCCAAGGGCCCTGCACATCCCGGAACGGGGGGGCCGACCTCATGTCAAGAGGCGGACCCCTGCCAGACGAGTGGAGGCTTCACCCGGAGGTGGTGAAGCAGTTCTGGACTCAGTTCGGGAGAGCAGAGGTGGACCTGTTCGCCAATCGGCGCAACAGCCACTGTGCCCTGTGGTTCTCCCTGGCCCGGTGGGACAATCCGCCCTTGGGGGTGGACGCATTTGCACACGAGCCATGGCCAAGGAAGCTGCTTTACGCCTTTCCACCGCTGCACCTTATCCCCCCCCTTCTGGATAGGGTGAGGCGGGAGCAGCTGTCAGTCATCCTAGTGGCCCCAGATCGCCGCCTGGCGCCGTGGTACGCGGGGTAACACAGATGATGGTGGGCCAGCCCTGGGCTATTCCTCAGGTCTGGGGAGCGCTGTCTCAGGAAGCAGGGGCGTTACCCACTCTGGGCCAACCTCTCCAGGCTTTGCTCCTGAGAGGGACAGGCCGAGACAGGTGGGGCTGTCTGACAATGTTATTCAGACTATCCAAGCAGCAGGAGCAGAATCCACCACAGCCTGTTACAGGCCAAAGTGGGCGGGATTCCGGCGATGGTGTGAAGGAAGGAGTCTAGAGCCTCTGTCATGCACGCTGGGCTCTATTCTTACCTACTTCAGCCGCTTATGTCGCGGTTTTTGCAGGGGGTCAGGAGGCAGCGCCCAGTAGGGCACGCCTCCGCCCCACAGTGGGACCTGCCGTTGGTGCTCGAGGCTCTGGTCACAGAACCATTTGAGCCTCTGGAGCTCTCCTCCCTGAAAGCACTGTCATGGAAGACAGCATTGCTACTTGCCTTGACTTCGGCCAAAAGAGTGTCCGAGCTGACCGCTCTGTCGGTGCACCCAAACTGCCTTTTGATCCGGGGTGACCGTAGCGGGGCGACACTCAGACCGAACCCCTCCTTTACTCCTAAGAGCCTAAGAAGTTCGTTCAGGTCAAGGGCTATTCAGTTAGGTGGCTTTAATCTTCCACCCCATATTGAGGCCAGGGAGGCTAAATTGCACCTCCTCTGCCCAGTGCGTGCGCTAGCATGTTATGTAGAGCGCACGGCTGCCATTAGACGAACTGAACAGCTGTTTGTGTGCTTTGGGGATGGTGTGGCTAGAAAAGCTCTCTCCAAGAAGCGCCTAACAGGATGGCTATGCGGGTGCATTACACATGCCTATGGACGGGCGGGGGGAGCCCTCCCTACTGGGATCCGTGCGCATTCTACACAGGCTGTGTCAAACAGCCTTATTCAGCAGCGTGAGTGTAGAAGATATATGCACGTCGGCGTCTTGGTCTACGCCAGGCTCCTTCATAAAATGTTATCTCCTGGACATGTCTGGCTCCTTCTCGTCGTCTGTGCTTGCCGAGGCAACGCATGACTGGTGAGAGGGGGGGTGGCTGTGGGTCAGCAGGTGTCTGACCCCCCCCCCTGGACATAAAGCACTTGTGTTTTCCCATGCTCCTGAGGGACTCGGGAGACATGGTGCGCAATCAGCCCCATACAGGGCTGGAGGCAGGCTGGGAGAGCCTTCCTCACTATTGTCCATGCCCACTCGACACGGAGCGTGTGTGAGTGTGGGGGACGTGGTGCACTTATGTTTTCCCATGCTCCTGAGGGACCTGGGGAACATGGTGCGCGGTAGGCTCCAGACGGAGTCTCCGCACAGATCTTTTCCATGCACACTCTACACGAGCTAAGCGTGTGTGAGTGTGCCTTATCCAAATTGCGGCCCCAACTTCTCTACGGTTACAACCGGATGGGAGAAAGTGGGGATGCAATGGATGTTAGCCAAAAGCCGGTCAGGGACGGTGTGGTGGGTCGATGTTGTTGGATGACAGGGCGTGTATACATCGGGGCTCCGCCCACTGTACCCATAGAGTCCAGTAGAGGGCGGAGCCTGTGTGAAATATAACAGGGGGTTACATATTGTAACCCTAGTTATATAAGCACAGGCGGAGCCCTCTACCTCGGGGCCCTGTCTTTCCTAGTCCGCTCGCTGAAGAGTGTATAGGATAGTGGGCGGCGGGTGTAGCCGCCTTTATATACTGTGGGCCTGCGCGCGCATTCAGGTAGGCTCGCCCCCATTGGCTGGCTACGTTTACGTAAACTCAGTAGGTGAAAGCCCGCACAGCATGATAGAGAGTAGTACCCATAGAGTCCAGTAGAGGGCTCCGCCTGTGCTTATATTACTAGGGTTACAATACGTAACCCCCTGTTACTTTCATAACTGCTACTATGTGAATATCAATACCCAAATCTGCAGCTGGAAACTGTGGTTTCTGCGGTTCTTTTAGATTGCAACACTTCTCAAGAAATGTCTGGGTTGTGGGTTGTATGAGATAAAACAACACACGAAAACTTTTCTGATCTTTTTAACATTGTAGAGTCGAGTTCATTTGATGTCGCCTTATCATAATGTGCACCAAAGGAGAGCAATGTAAAAAAGAATACAAATACACTTGAACATTTTAAATGCAAAATGAACATGACTGGTGGGTAAAATAGATTCATGCTCAATATGTCAGTGTTTATAATGCCCATGGCAGATTCTAGCAATGAATTCAACATATTTACCTTGGAAAAAGCCATTGGATGACTTTGCTCTTCTCTGCATGCTTTCGGTCTTTAAACCCTATTTTTTTTTTTAAAGTTATGTTGAATTACTGCAAACAAATTACACTTCAGAAAAGTAATACCTCCTCATAACATATTCACTTTAAAATAGACTTGAGTCAAACATTGAGAAATAAGCCGCAGTGTTCTTTTAGACTAGCTGTCAGTCAGCGTTGACACGACTTACCAGAATTCGTTTCACACCTGTGATCGTGATCATACTGACACTCAGACTTGGAGATGGAAACCGCGGTTTCTGCTTCTCATTTCGTTTTTGGTGTGACATACCAGTAATATATGATCACAGCTAAACAGTAAATCAATACTAAAGAACTTTCTTACTTTATTCATCTCAAGTGTTATAAATCCAGTGATGAAAAAATGTCAAAGATATTTAAATTGCCATTGATTCAAAATGGTAAAAATATGAACTGACATCAAATGTTGAAGAGAAGTAATAGATTATTGTTAAGCACTGTGTGAGAACTCAGCCATGCTGTTCACATAATGCATGAGCTTCAGGCTGTGGAGGCCGCAGAACCACAGGCCTTATATTTACTGAAACAACGGCAACACTTCATGAGGTTTCATGTTTTTACAGACCACATGCACTCATCACTTTAACACAATTAAAGTTTGCACAGATACATACATGGTGGGCTAAAGAAGTCTTGGTGAAGCAGGTGAAAACCACAGGGTTGCTGACTAAGGAAAAATAAATGAAACTATCAGATACAAAATTAACATTGGGTAGATTATAGCAGAAAATAGCAAAACAATACTATAATACATTTTGGTCAGACACTGACTAATGAGCCACAATGCTCTTGTAGATTAGTTGTCAGTCAGCGTTGACATGTTTTCTCAGAATTATCTTCACACTTGACTGTGATAATACTCACACTCAGACTTTGAGATGGAAACTGTGGTTACAGCAACTCGTTGCTATGGTGCAACATCGCAGCAATAAAAGACAACAGCCCAAATGTGAAAGCTAAAATGTAGATCCATACCAAACATTTTTGATTACTTTTCACATATTTCATCCAACTAAATGTGACTAAAGCTTATTTAGTCACATTAAGGATGAGTATTATCCAAACAGTGACAAGAATATCCCAGAACTTTCAGAAAAACACAATACTTGTGCATGTGCTTCAGGCTGTGGAGGCCGCAGAACCACAGGTGTTATATCTACTAAAACAACTGCAACACTTCATGAGGTGTCATTTCTTTACCACCACATGCACTCATCACTTTAACACATTTAAAGTTTGCACAGGGTCGCTGACTGAGGGAACTGGTGTAAAAAAGGTCGACACGACACCCAAAGACAACAGGTTCAGTTTGCTGCAAGCATGAAGCATGCTCTGCACAGGATTCTGCTTCTTCAACTTCTGACAACTCTTGGACTTCATGGTAATGTTCCCACATGTGGTTATTTGTCTCTTTTCTACACATGCAGAATTAACTCATCCTTCTTTTCAGCTCTTGGTAGTGAAATCATAAATGGTAAAAAGGTCCCGGACAACAAAATGCTGTTTATGGCCTCGGTTCAGAACAGCAGAAACAAACATATCTGTGGAGGATTCCTCATCAATAAAGACTTTGTGGTCACTGCTGCACATTGTGATGTTTGGTGAGTTACCTTTGCTCTTTCAATACTCAGTGAATAATGTTATTGGACCAA
This sequence comes from Pseudochaenichthys georgianus, assembly GCF_902827115.2. NCBI lineage: Eukaryota > Metazoa > Chordata > Actinopteri > Perciformes > Channichthyidae > Pseudochaenichthys > Pseudochaenichthys georgianus. The sequence goes on along the minus strand of NC_047506.1, from coordinate 7,808,157 downwards.
TCCAAAGAACCTTATTTTTGCATTACATGCAGCAGCTTTTAATAAACACTACTGATTGCATCCTGATGATCATTTGCTTAGGAATACAAGTGTTGTTCTTGGTACCCACAATCTCAAGAAGATTGATGACACAATGAGATACAGTGTGAAGAGATGCAAGCATCCATCTTATGAGGAAGTTGGTAAGGGGTCGGACATCATGCTCCTCAAAGTAAGTAGAGTTCCAGTAATTTGATGTTCTGTTAAATACTTTTAGTCTCAACAAAGCCGTTAAAACAATAAAGCATTTACATCAATACTATGAGCATCTGAACTCTCTCCCCCCCTCTCTCTCACCTCTCCACCATGCCCCCACTGGACCGGGACTTTAACACCCCCCCACACACATACAAAGCACCAGTCACTTGTACCCTGCTATGGACTTTTTTGCACTATGTACATCATCTTTTTTATATATATCCTGCTTACTTGAAGTAAACGGTTATTTTGTAATTATTGAGTGTTCTTGTATATTTGTGTTTTTTATACCTCGGCACTGTGGGAAACAGTATTTCGATCTTTCTGTGTGTACAAACATATTTTGAGATTGACAATAAAGTTGACTTTGAGCTTCATATTCAAGCAAGCTTGATGTCTGATATGGGGATAAGAAGTATCCTCTATCAGACTTCTGTATTTTCTAGTTTTTTTCACAAATTTTCGCTTGTGATTTTGTTTCTCCAGCTGTCCAAGAAAGCTCGACTGAACAAAAGATTGAAACCAATTTCACTTCCAAAGACTAAGACTAAGATTAACAAAAATAATCCGTGCAGTGTAGCTGGATGGGGTCTAACAAGTGTTGGTAAACCTGTTGATGAGCTGCAAATGGTGAATGTGCCCATTGTTGACCTGGATGTCTGTAAGAACGAATGGCCTAACATGCTTCCTGAAAACGTTATCTGTGCTGGTGGATATGGCACAGATAAAGGATTCTGTCAGGTATGCTTCCTTTCCCGTCAGGGGTATGGTCTCATTATAAAAAGGTTATTAGAAAGCAAATGAACTAATATAGCTTCTTCCTCCTCACAGGGTGATTCTGGGGGTCCTCTGGTGTGCAACGGGAAGGCAGCTGGTGTTGTGTCTTACAACTGGAAAAAGGACTGTGGATACCCAAATAAGCCCAATGTGTACACAGATGTATCAAAATACCTTCCCTGGATCAGAAAGATGATGAAGGATTGTTAAATGTAACGCAACGGTCCCTGATCAGCCTGTCGGATGTTCTTTTACCCATAATGACCGCCTCGCTGCACATTATCCCTTACATGTGCATCTACATATGTTGCATCTGTTGTTCATTTTTTTCAAACACAAAGGGTCATGTATTCTTCTGAAAGTAAAGCCAGTTTCTTATCACATGTAGCTAACCGTGTGGTACGTGTTAACGGCAATCACTTAAACCTTTTTGAATTTCATTAATTTATAAATATGGCGCAGCTTTTAGTCTTATAATTGGGTAATGTTGCACAAAGAAACTTCAAATCCACTTAAACTGGTTTGCATTTGTCATCCAAGATGAGTTAACATGTTCACACCTGACCCTATGAAACAGGTTGAAGTGTGTGTACCCCTCTACAGTTGCAATGGTTTCAGATCTTATGCTCAAAGGACTTGATGTACTAAAAGTCTGCAAGTTTTTCAATTTCTTTCGGAGGGTTAAATGGTGGCAGATTTTATTTGTTATGATTTTGTTATTTCTTCAAAACTGCTTTTATGAATTTGATAAGTTTCTACCTGCGGTGTTATTAAAAATATGCATTAATGAGTTTGTTTCCCTTGTGGCGTTATTGCTTGTTGCAGAGTTAATCATAAACAATGTTTTAACTTTGTAGAATGCCAAACTCTATTTTGGCATTCTACAAACTAGTTTACTTTAATTATTGGACAGTGACATAATATTAACTACAGGGTACAGATAAATAAATACTTCAAACACACAAGCATGACCGATGACACACACATTTGTTTGCACAGTGACATAATATTAACTACAGGGTACAGATAAATAAATACTTCAAACACACAAGCATGACCGATGACACACACATTTGTTTGCACATTTGACTCAGATGCACTGCAGAGGATGGATATAACCAAAACTGATTGGAGTGGCGCCCACTAATGGTCAAAAAGCATAGAGACTCTGCAGCTCTGTGGTCCGACACAGGCCTTCTCTACTGAGTATATACAGTAGAATGACGTTCTAATGAGAGCAACAGCTTGCAATATGTCTATCAAATATTACATGTGTTGGTAGTGTATCTGAATATGGATTTGTGGTGAGAAAAAACTGTGAATAATGTAGTAAGATGTGTATAATGAATAATGTAATCAGTCGAATCGTTTCATCAAAGTTCTTTAAAAAAAAACATGTGAGTTTATAATATATAATGTTACATAAGAAACAAGGCAATTAATGTTCTGACTAGATCTGTGTTTGTTCTCCCCTGCAACGAGGCCTACTCACTAGATCATTGCTGCATAACCGTGAGAACATAAATGTTCAAACCTGTATCTGGAAACTGGTTTCTGTGGTTTCTTAGTTTGTTGTCGATTTCACAGAAAGGTTTCAGTGGCATGTGTCGAGAATGTCCAACTCAAACAATAACAGTGTTGGTGGTCTTTACTCGTTAGATCAATGCAACTAAAGCTCACTTACTGTTACCAAGTCTTATCCACAAATAGGGGGACAAAAACAGGCCTACCACTACCAGTACAGGAGAGCATGTCCAGGAAACCCGCAGTCCGAGGATAATATTGGGAAGGCTCTAAAACCAGAACCAATATCATGTAGAAAGCCGACACTCATACTGTAAGACAGAAGCACACAGGAGCTACAACTGAGAAAAAGCATGAAATACAAGTAAAACATCTCCACACTGTACCAAACCACCTGTAAGAATGTGACAGCCCAAATAGTCCTGTTAGTGGCAAACAGTGGGCCACACCAACACTTTAAACAAGAGGTCTGGCTTTACTGTAGCTTTAAAGAAAATGACATAAAGAAAAGTAAAACAGCAATAACAGGTCACAGGTAGGCAAGCAGCTAAAGATAACAAAAAATGCGAGCTTAAAAAAACAAGAAAAACTAAACTTAGAACAAACAGGGAGAACATCAACGGGGTAGAAGAGGATTAAAGTAGTGACGAGCACTGTGGCGAACCACTCCAGGGAACATTAACAACGCACTGAAGGAGAACAGTTGGAAAGCAAGTTTATTTAAACAGCATCTTTCAGCACATGGAAACCCAAAGTGCTTTACAAAATGAAATAAGCATGTAAGAACAAATACAGTGGAAGCACATTAACAATCATATAAAGCGGGAAACCACAAACAGGAAGTCAATGAAACAAGGTGAGTGATTTTTACAAATAAAACAGGAAACAGAAACGCTAAGGTCCAGCGCCATATAGGCAAGGCAAGTTTATTTATATAGCACCTTTCAGCTAGATAGATAGATAGAAAAGTTACGACAATGGAAGTCCAAAAACGGTTATCGTCACGTGGTTCATGTAGACGAGGATCGTTCCCCGGAAGTTCTTGGCGGGCAATGTGAATGCATTGATAACAGGAGATAGAACTACGATTTTTGGTAATTATTAGTGAATACAGGTTTTGATTTGCAATATTTATACAACAAATCGATATGTGTATGTATTAACATCAATATGTTTTAAAAAATAATAGAATTTGCTAATATTAAGTGATAATATTAGGATTAGTGTGAACAACTAGTTTACATGTTACTAACAGTGCCTTGGTTAAAGAGCCTGTTGCTGTTTATTTATAGCTTTGAATTCTTTAAAACCAATATCATCTTCTTAAACTTGTATGGTAGTTAGGAGCATCACTTTCTAATGTTTATTGATACATTTAGAGGGAGGGGATCTAAAGTAATGCTTTAAAATTCAGATTAGATTAATTTCTACCATTTTCTTAAATTCATGGTAGTTTCAGTAATCCCCTGGTAATTGAGGACACAAGTTATCTAAATGACTAATGTCATCTTTATGGCTTTCAGAAAGGACAGGAGACCGACAGGTGACTATCAAAGGACTAGCAGCAGCAGCAGCAGCAGCAGCGGCAGCAGCAGCAGCAGCATGATGATAATGATGATGTTAAATGTGTTGTTTTAGGAACATCCATTGCAAATACATTGAATTCAATAAACATTGAGTAGCATGTCATGCAGTTTGTCTGTGCCTTTTCCTCCGTGTTGTCCTGGTTTGCTGTGCTGCCTCCTAGTCGCCACCATGGTTTGCTGTGCTGCCTGGGGATGCTCCAATCGCTCAGAGAAAGGAGTACGAATGTACGGCTTCCCCACTGACACAGAGCAGGGGAAAAAATGGCTGGCTCAAGTCAGCAGGAGCAATTTCACGACCAACAGCAACAAAATATGTGATGTAATTATATACAAACACTGCATTTGCACTTTTTCACAAAACCACACCATTGGGAAAGCTTAATGTTTTGTTTAATACAGAAAAACAGGGAAAGGCTTGAAAAACACAGAGTTGAGACTCAGGGTGCAGGGTGAGGGTCTCAGTGCAGGTATTCAGGATCCATTGAATCCCCCTCTGGTTCTTGTGCTGAAAGAGGGAGTAACAGACAGGAGAAAGGGTTATACACACACAGCACACCTATTGGATGGAAAATTGCCTTGGGGAGATAAGGTGTTTACTTATATAAAACAGTAGTATTAAACTTACCTTGTGTTTTCACTCTCACTTAAGTCCCTCTCCCTTTGCCATCAATCCAAAATCAGCTGAGCTGCAACATTATACAGACAGGTAATAATCAACAGAATCACAAGGACACAATATGGCTCAGCTAAAAACACTCACTCTTACACGCACCAAAGTTATATTTATCTAATATTTAACTCCCTCCACCCCCGCATGCAATCCCGTTTAGAAGCCCCTCTTCTCTAATTCAACAACGTTGGACGAAATGACATTAAGAGAACGGAATTTACAATTAAAAGGCTGTTCAACGTGTGTTGCTAACTTGATCGGTATCCTAGCTTAATCTGTAAACGTTCCCTAAATCTACTAATTTAGGGATAATCCACTGACATCCTTTAATACACATGTTAATTTGAATCAGATGTACTGATAATATCCGCAATATAAATCTTTAAACTTCTTCTTACCTTTAAAAGTCCGTCACGAACGGTCTATTATGCTGCAACTCTACAGCTCTGCCAGCCTTGGCGCTAACTTCCGGGGAACGATTGAGAGGCTCCACGATCCGCCATTGCTGTAAAATTGGAGTGAACGGAGATGACATAACTCTCAGTCTATATGGCGCTGCTAAGGTCATGAAATAACCCCAGGATAAAATACCTCCAAATCACATACACAATAGCTTGGTATCACTAAGAAATAAGGAGAGTTATAGGTGCCAAACAACATAATATTAAAAACGTATATATGCCGAGGGCAGTTGCCGGATATCTAGTTTGTAATGCGGCCTTGAATTAAGTGGTTTTTATTCTTTAGAAGGAGGACATTTACATACATTTTATCTTTTAATTATTAGAATTTACTTTCTCACAAGACATGAAATCCTTAGTTATTAATGTCATTAAGTGACTGGTTGGGCCTTTTAGCATCTTCATATTCGAGTAAAGGCCTACAATTTGCACTGCATATTCATTTTGTTTATTTTTTCAATATCCTTTCAACCATAACTGTTATGCTTGGTTGCCAATCTGCCTGTAACATTATATTAATTAATATCTGTCTGGAAACTGCAGCATCTGATATTTAAGAAGTGTGTTACATTTGAAAATGGCAGAAAGTCTTGTTGCAATTTCCAGATATTAAAAGAGGTCCTTTGAGTTCCTCTGGTAATTATCAAATAGTAGCAGTTAAGTGAATACTGTTCAAACAATACCTGTGTTTGTGTTTTATATTGATTTATCTGTTTCATCCTTTCATAAATGTGAGGACTAAAATGGCGGTAGACAAAGAGCTGTTAAGGGTTTTATTGCTGTGGGGGAGCTGGAGCAAGACCCCACTGTGGTCTCTGGAATGTGATGGGGGGATGTGTGTATGTGTGGAGGCTGCAGAAATAGGAGACAGTGAGGGTCAGAGGTGTTTGTTTGAGATGACTGGAAAAGACGACTAGTTGTCCTTAAACTCCACCCCTTCCTGTATCATTGGTATGAAAGCCTATCCAGCTTTCTGTTCTGCCTCTCTCTTCTCGCGCCGCTTGGACTGGAAGGTCGTGGCGGCCTGTGGGCAGGGGCCAGGAGTGGGCCTACTCCTGACATTATGCATATGATATGATATGGTTTTGTATGGTAATGTATTTGATTGTATTGCATTGTTATATTACCATTAAATAGATTATTGTTAAACGGTTAATTGTATGCTCTGGACTCCTTCCTGTATTATAACCAGCTTGTTTAGGGACGCGCGGAGATTTGAAAAAGCGGACTAGTTGTCCACTAAAATCTCCATCAAAACATTGAACATTAACTGTGGCTATCATTTAAAGGGGACCTATCATGCAAAATGCACCTTTGTACGTCTTTTATACATGAATGTGTCCCCGGTGAGTCAGGGAACTCACCAAGTGTCAGAAAACACAACCCTCTCTCTTTTCCTTCATACCCAAATCTCAAAAAACGGGGCTGCAACGGATCTGATACAGACTGATCCAGCAAAGACAGGGGGTGGAGGAGAGCAAAATAGAGCAAAATGAGGCATGGCTCAAATGCATGATCTGTTTGGTATTTTGAAAAAGAAAACGTATAAATATACCTTATATAGGTATGGCCCTACAATATATTATTCAAATATAGCATGATAGGTCAACACACTCTCACTCCCTAAGCGTCCAATAGCGACGTTTGGTCAGTGTCCGTGGCGTCCAATTGTGACGCTCCTAGGCTCCTTCAGCGTCATAAAGGGACGCAAATAGCTTTCAACTGATTGCAATGTATTCCCATCTGCGTCGGGATTTGACGCTCATGGAAGCACGGCATTCGTTTATGCCGGCTGCCCTTAAAGGCAATGTGAGCATCCATTCCCATTGGATAACGGAGAATTTTACACCCGGAAGTAAGTACTCCTCTTACTGTCGATTGATTTTACAGTGATATCTGCACTACTCATCGACTAAAAAACACCAGATTATCCTTGTTAATTACACAACATTGATTGGTTTAAATTGTGTACAATGCTTTTGTATTTTTCCCCTTCGATTCGGAGAAACAAATATGTTTTCTGAGTAAAGGATGGCAGAAGACACTACACTACCCAGAATCCCCAGCTATCGTTTGGCCTACACCATGTGCTCTGTTTGACAAACCCCGTTTTTTTCACCATTCATTCCGATGGCTGGCGTCTATGTCAGGTGATCTTCAAATGTCTCCCTGCAGAAAAAGAAAACATGGCCGAACTTCGTTTTATTCTAGGTGTAAAATGCCTATTTTAAAGTTAGTTTGGCCATTAAAATGCGTTTTGATGTCATTTGATGCGAGAAATATGAGTTGTTATTTCAGATTATGTGTGCAGTGGATGTACATGATCTTTAGTTTGCTAGTTATTACGAAGATTACTTCAGGAAATCGTGACGTTTTCATTGTTACCAAGGTGGTTGCTAGGGACGCTGCTATCGATATTATTTCTGTTATGTTGTGTAACTGTTTAATGGTGTTATCTTTTTTGCTACCCCCTATACATATTAGTTTAACAAAATCCGCATCTAAAGATAGCCTACGTTATTTCCCCCCTGTGCAATTCCAGTCTCACATCTCAGAGCACACCGTCATTAACAAATACCGGAAACAGACCGAAATAATAATAATACCTTATTCCGAGTGTGCTTGCTTTTCTCTTTGAAAGTCATCACATAACGGCATTGTAATACACGGTTCGGCTGCATTACATATTACATATCTGCCGTAGTTCTGTATTTATAGAGCCCTGATGAGAAGACAAACATGAGGAACTGAAAACGTGACGTGGATCATAAATATATCAGCCATTAAACAACATCTTACATTTCTTTTCACACAATGCGTCTCCTTGCAGTATCAACACTAATTCGGCTCACTTTTATATTTGATCCAATTGGTAGATAGGCTGTATTTACACCATAAAGGTGCACAGTTGATATAAAGGGACACCTGGTGGTTAAAGCATGTTATTGAATTTCAATATTTTTATTATTAGATATTAATACGATCCCTATAAAGTATATTCATTACTCGTTATTGTTAATTAAAGACTGTATGTAATGACTATTTTGCACATCCCTTTCAAGATTTCAAGATTTTCTAAGGTTTATTGACATATCATATAGGCCCAACTGTGGTGTAGTTCTGCACTGAATGAAAAACTTGGGTTGCCGGTTCCTCAATAGTGCATTACAAGACATCTATCAATATGTGTGCATACCTCCAGCAATGTTAACTATGTTGAAGCACTTATTTTAACTGATATTATACATAATGTATTATACTCTTATAGATGTATGTAGATATTTCATCTCCGGCCTTGTCAGGTATTGAACAATCAATAAATAAAGAACACAGAATTGTTGAATATAAAACACAGAATTTATGTGATTATACTATATGATTTCAAATAAACACAACTGCATATTTAACTGTTACACATGCTGATGTAACGCAAATGTTCCAACTTGGGATCAATAAAGTATATCTTATCTTAAGCTGATCGATGGCTACTGCCATATTTGCACAATGTGCCTCTGAACCTTGACAAGTGCATGTTTCAGGCTTATCAATTAATGTAATGTAATGTTATCACAGGGGTCACACACATAAGACCAGCTGTTAAATAAAGCTCTTCTGACCTTAGCTGGCATGTGGGTATATATAGTAATACTGCCCATAATGGGCACAAGCAATTTTCACCCATTTATTAATTATATGTTTTAAATGTGAGTGTTTCCTTTCCCCTAAACCTCCAGGGATGTACACAGTTTAATACTGGCAACTTCTTATTATGGGAAATACGAAAACGTCTTTTAAAACTACAACTCCCAGTAGAGACGTGCCATAGAGAACATGTTGCGAAACAGAATAGCCAGCATGTGTAGTTCTGGGGACGGGGTGGGGGAGGGGGGACGCGGTGGACCCGTTCAAATCCAGTTTTGGACAGTCTGCCGTGGTTCCATCCCATTTCAAGTGCTGTTCGAGAATCGGCTTAACCCTCGGAGCACACTCTCCAATCACAGAGCTTGAGGACTATCACGGGGTTTGTCAAGAGCACATGGTGTAGTCCAAACGATAGCTGGGGATTCTGGGTAGTGTAGTGTCTTCTGCCATCCTTTACTCCTGGGAATGGACGCTCACATTACCTTTAAGGGCAGCCGACATAAACGAATGCCGTGCTTCCATGAGCGTCAAATCCCGACGCAGATGGGAATACATTGCAATCAGTTGAAAGCTATTTGCGTCTCTTTAACGCTGAAGGAGCCTAGGAGCGTCACAATTGGACGCCACGGACACTGACCAAACGTCGCTATTGGACGCTTAGGGAGTGAGAGTGTGTTGGATAGGTCTCCTTTAAGTTTTAAAGATATGTGCAGATTTTTGATGAATGCAGTCGCATCACTTGGGCATGTCCCCGACATGTTAGCTTTTAATATAGAACAGGGTCAATTTAAGATTATATTTATCATAAATGTTATTTGTATAGTGCCAAATGAAAAGGACTCTACTAAATTAACATATACCTAGTACTCATGTGTCTGTGGATAGATTGTGTCACCTTAAGCAACCGTGTCACATGCAGTCTCAAGACTTTGCAGATATAGTTGGGATTGATATGAAGGAAGCGGCCATTCACCCCCAATTTAGATTTTACATTTAGATAATTTTTCTGTGAAATGATGATCAAAGTGATTAAATAGTATTCGTTTCACAACTTTGATGTTCGCTCAGAGGTGAAGCAGGAAATCAGTTTCTGTGGTTCAGCTGGTTTGTTGCAGATTTCACAAGAAATGTTTGAGTGGGCTGCTGTTCCTCAATATTTCACTGCATGTCAAAAGTGGGTTAACACTCATAGGTTTCTGTGTGTACGATGAAATAGTGGCTTTAAAATGTGACAGAGGCAACCAAATAGGCTTTACAGGCTAAAAGAAAACCGGCTGGTCAATTTTATCCACTTCTACATATGCTTGTGGGAAAGTCCTGATTACTGGACACAGCCTGCCAGTTTCACTAATGGCAGCAATGTTTCAGGATGCAGGTTTGCCTTTTGGCCGTCCGACTGAGGGGAGCCCGTTCGGGTGGGTAAAGGACGTTAATGCATAACCTTTACTTACAATTTGGTCCAAATCCACAATACTAAAAAAACAACTTGTATGTAAACAACCCCTCCCATCTCCATTTTAAAGTATTTATTTTGTGCCAATATCAATAGAAATAAAGCTGAACAAGTTAAGAAATACATTTGAAATTATACACATGTCAAAATAACTGCATCGACACACTGACACAGGAAATGATGCAAGTAATAGGTTTATAAAAGATATTTGTGAAAATGGATGGGGAGTGACATGGAGGAAGAGGAGGAAAATGAATGTATGTGTCCTAACAACACATAAACAGTATTTACATGATGTATGTTCTTTGCAATGTTGAAAAATAGCATCTCCCGCAGAATGTGGTTAGAAGTGAAGATAAATAGATGGCAATCATATTGTATAGTTCGAACTCTGCAGTAAAAAGGTTCCACTTGACAGCGGACTGATCATCCTGTCGCCACGATGCGTAGGCTCTGCAAGATTCTGCTTCTTTTTCTTCTGGCATGCCAAGATCAAAACGGTAAATTGTTCTGATGACTTTTCTTCATCCTGAAAATGAAATAATAACTAGTTTTAACTCTTTGTTATTTTATTCATATGATTACAGTACTTGGAAGTAAAATCATAAATGGGAGAAATGCCGAAGGTAATTCGATGAAGTTTATGGTATCGGTGCAGCAAAACGATGAACACATATGCGGAGGATTCCTTGTCAGCAAACAATTTGTTGTCACCCATGGGGGGTGTCAAATGTAAGTTACTCTTCCTTTTCTAGCTAATGTTTTGTTGTCTGATGTAAAAAGCATGTTTTATTTGTTCTGTGTTGTCACAACTTTACAAAATACAACTATAACCTCTCACTGATGTCTTTTTCAGTGATGAAAACGGAAAAGTAATGGTTGTTCTCGGCACCCACTATCTCAGCAGACCTGGCACTAAAATAAAAGAACACATTAGATGCACATGCAAACCCCCACCTGGAATTGGGACTGACATCATGCTCATTAAAGTAAGTTTATTCAGCCCAGTAGTCCCGTGGTTTGAATAAAATTAAACAACTGAGTTTAATTTCAGTTAGGGTAAATGTAAATAAACGGGGGGAAGCAAATAGTATTAAATATTCCTGCTTATAACCAAAAACCGGTTGATATACTGTAATCCTGCTCGTAATAACCTTTATTTAATTGACTCATGTGCTCCAACAAACCAATTTGTACCTGACATTATGATGTAAGACTGTCTTTTGAAAAACTACTTTTTTATTCATCTCAAGATAAATTCCAAAAAAACAGAAAGGCTACCAAAAGAAATACAACTTCAAGACCCTGTAACGGAAGTAAAAGAAAATGAAAAGTGCCAAGTAGCTGGATGGGGTCCAGTGAAGAACGATGGATCTAATCCTGTTGATCAGCTCAATGTGGTGGACGTGACTGTCATCAGCCAGAAGGCTTGCAAAGATCAGATTCCTAAACTTGGTGCCAATGCTATCTGTACAGGTGGAAAACAGACATCAGACAATGGAGGATTTTGTAAGGTATGTTTCAAAGATACATTTCTTTCTTATTCCAAAAGAAGGTATAACATCATGCATAATCTTTTTAACAAATAAAGATATTTCCTGCTCACAGAGTGATGCTGGTGGACCCCTCGTGTGCAAGGGGAAAGCTGTTGGAATTGCGACTGTCAACGACAACTGTTCCTTCCCAGGTTTACCCAACTCCTACGTTGATATCTCAAAATACCGTTCCTGGATCAATGCCTGTATTAAAGAGAAGAAATGTTATTAAAATGTAACAATATTTCAAAAAGCTTTGCTTCAGCACACTTGTATTGTATTTGGTAGAAAAGGATGTGTCTTAGTCACTGAGTGTTTGCTCTTTAATGCAATGGCAACATTAAAAATGTTTCTCAAATATCATTTTCTCTTTCATTCAATTCATTCAATTCATTCAATGAAACAGATTGGATTGTGCAGGCAGATATTTATATTATTGAGCTGCTTAGTCAGAGAAGCAGGTCAGCCAAGACACTCATACAAGGGGATTAACAGATGATTTTTTTCACAGAAGAAGTGTGTTAAAAATAATGAAATAAATAAATTAACTTTAACCTAACAGGAAATAAATAAGTTATTTAAAATATAAAAAATACATATAAATATAATATATATAATATGTTGATGTTATATACAGCTCAATTAAGCTATATAACCTCAGCAAACCATAGTGAAGGTCCTATGACATCGGTAAGAGGCTATTCCAGGATCCAAGACATGAATGCCATCCCATTAGACTATAAATAAGATAATGTAATATAATAGATTCAAAATGAAACAGTCCTACTATTGGTAAATCACGTACATTATGGAGAATAACCATTCAGGAAAGAGAAAAGGTTGCGAATGATAGTATTGCTAATATTATATTTATTGTTATTTATTTATTTCCTCTTTTCCTAAAAAATGGCAAAGGGCAGCCACTTGAAACGCTGTTTGCATATGTGTCTGGCATACAGCAGTATAGCAAGACGATAAGACACGTTGTATGACACTTTACTTGAAGATATGAGTGTGGTGTCTTCTGACATCAACACTCATCTGAGGTTGGAAACTGTGGATACTGAGGTTCAGCTAGTTTGTCACACAAGTCAAAGAAATGTTTGATTAGGCTGTGTCACGCGAGGCACACGTGAACCATGTCCTCATTCATCTAAATAATGATGAATACATACGACCATTTGATAAAAATCCAAACCAAATTCAAAATATTGTAGTATTTGTTTCCAATGGTAACGGTCTTCAACAGGGTACACAAAATGGTATTTAAGTCATTATGAGAAATGCTAAATATATTTCTTGTGTTTAGTAATCAAAACAGTGATACTTGATTCTTAAAATGGCAGTTTTATATTGACATTTACTGCAGTTTCATCAGGAGAATTTGAAAATATTTTCAACATAACTGAGGAACTCAGTTACATGTTAGAGCAGAGCGTTTCTGTCTACCATGTGTTGCATTACACTAAACCACATTATTTCTTCAATGAAGCTCTTGTTCACATACGTGATGTAAACTAGTGAAAAGAGGAAAGAGAAATAATTCTTTCAACAATTTGCACACACACACACACACACACACACACACACACACACACACACACACACACACTTCTGACAGAGGCTGAAATGTACCAGTAGTTTTTTTCAAAATGTCTACCTGTTGCTAAACAACTTTAACATTACATTGTAATCTTGTACACTGTGACACATACAGCAATTTTAACCCTTAAAGCGTTGTGGGCCTCAATATGGCCGTTGTCTTTAACACTAAAAGTGTATTGCATCTATTATGAAAGCCTGTTTTGAACATGCAAGTTACATGGGTTTTGTAATCCAACCATCCTTTTATGAAATGCTCAACAGGCTGTTAGCAAACACACTGAAGCAATAAAGACCACAAACTAAGTAATATCTTTACTTCTCTAAAAACGACAAGACCTTTAGTGGAAGGTGTGGATTTGAGCAGAGACCATGGCAACCAGCTCCCTACTACTGCTGCTCTTCATCTTTAATGGTAAAATGAGACATATAAATTAGCATTGGCTGCCAACTGAGATTAATTTGGATAAACACAGGCGATTAATGAATTGTGATTTTGTATTTCAGGGGCTAATGGTTCTTATATTGTTGGAGGAAGAGATGCTGCCCCTAATTCTCGACCGTACATGGCCTCGCTGCAAGTCCGAGGACGCCACCTCTGTGGAGGGGCCCTGGTGAGAGGGGACTTTGTGCTCACAGCAGCACATTGTGAGAGACCCATGTAAGATTAAAAAACCAGTCAGAGATTTTTCTGTTATTTAGTGTTTTTCATATCAGGTCAATTTAGTAGAAATACAAACTTACAGGGACATTTAATTCGTCAGACCAAAGTAATTTATTCCAGCAAACATTTTTACATATTACATATTTGTCAAAGTAAGGCTTAGTTACAAGCAGGACATGTTTTTGGGGATGCACTCTTTGACAATGTTTTACTGTAGTGAATACCGTTCTTCTTTAAAGTCGGCAAGGTGATTGTGTACTTAATAAATGAATGGAAAGTGCTGATTTGTAGGACAACTAGAAAACATAAATTCTTCTTAGAAGTGGTCAATTTGTTTTCTTTTATGTAATGATATTTTCAATGTTGAAAATAATGTCAATCTCAAGAGCGATTATTTTAACTCTTAACATCATATCGAATGCCTATACATAATTTTATTGTGATTTCTAGACCATATACAGTCGTGCTTGGAGCTAATTCCCTGACCGCTAATGAGCCTACAAAGCAGGAGTTCACTGTAGTCAGATCCATTCCACATCCCAACTATGATGGACATGGAAATGATATCATGCTTTTAAAGGTAAGGATTACATTGTTGGTGAATCAGATTATTAAAGGGAAATTAAGGTTTGGATGTACGTATTTCTTTATCAATTGAATTGTTCTTGTCTCAGCTCAATGGAAGTGCACAACTGACGGACTCCGTGCAGCTGATCTCTGTGAAAAGAGGCAGGCTGAGTACTTCCAGTCAGTGCATCACAGCTGGCTGGGGGGATGTAGGGGACAATGGCACCTTACCGAACAGGCTTCAGGAAGTCAACGTAACCACCCTGCCACAGCGGGGGTGTATTAGAAGGTGGAGAACTGTTCCCATCACCAGGAGCATGGTTTGTGGCATTGGAGGCGGTGTCTTTCAAGGCTTCTGCTCGGTAAGAGAATACGCTTAAAAAGCAAACCTTTCAAAGAGTGCGCTTCAATATGTTAAAATAAACATTACATTTGTTAATAATATCTTTGTTTTTCGTTTCAAAATGATGCCACTGTAGTGAATGACACAATTAACCGTTTGTGGTTAAACACTAGAAACTAATGTGTCTTTTCTGTGATGTTTTATCTTCACATTAACACCGAGGCAGACTCAAAGATAGAAGTCTCTATTTTTCACATCACTTCTACACCGTCTTATTTTATGTTTGCAGTTATTAAGTAAGGCTGAGAACAAAAAAATATCTCAGGATGTTTCAAACAAACTACACAATTTGTGAAGGGTCTCTTATCTTATCTGTTTAAGGGGGATTCAGGTGGTCCGTTGGTGTGTGATGGAGCTGCAGCAGGCGTCGTCTCCTTCTCTGGTCGGAGATGCGGAGACCCCAGGACTCCTGATGTCTACACACGCATTTCAACCTTCAGGCGTTGGATAGCAAGAGTGTTAAACAAGAATTAGGCAAATTAAGTATAATGGTTATGTGTCAATATGCTTGATGCAAATAAATGTAAGACAATTCGCTCTTTATAATGAGATGTCATGTGCCATGCAGTGCTGTGGCTGTTGAGAACATATAATAAAGGACGTTTTTGTCACCCCCACTGTTGTTGCCTTTTGTTTCTGTTATGCATCATGCCTTTGAATAAGTCAGGAATTTAGTTTTTTCGTCGTCAAATTTAAAAAATATACTGGCCTGCAACAAAGTGAAAATGAGTGTAGTCAATCCCACAGCACTACGTTTTGAATTGTCAAACAGTGACACCACCAGGAAATCATGAACTCTGTCATTACAGCTTTAGAAAAAAAATGTAGTACTAAGCAGAATTAGTAGTAATGACAATATAGGTTCAGGGTATATCATGTTGAATTTGTTAAAAAAAAAGGGCGTATTTCACGAACGTTTTCACAGATAAAGTATGAACACCTCACTTTGAGACATCATTAAAGTCAGTGGCACAGCTGATTTTACCATTGATTTGCCCATGCTCACTAACACTGCCCTAAATACTAGGCAAGAGGTCATTGTAGCTGTCTAACGACCGTGTAGATTACTGGAACAATTGTATTGCAGGCATTCAGTTCATAATTCAAGATACATTTAAAACGTGGTCATTACGGCCCTTGAGTATTTGCAACACTGGTTGCACCTTATTTCACAACAGTGCAATGTATTTAATAATGTGGATCAAACTTGATTTGCTAATTGTTGTGAAAGACCTAAAGTTGCATTTACATGTTAAAGAAAGAGTATGCTTGGCAATACAGTCCAAACACCACATTGTATGCTAATGTTGCTTTTCTAACTTTAAAATCTCCTTAACGTTCTCTGCCCCTTTAAGTCAAATTATTGGCGAGTCTTGCGTCACAGAAAATTCCGACCTCACTCTCCTGCTGTGGTTTGTTGCTGTGTACCTTTTCATGTCTATCATGCGCTATAATACCGTAATGACGCTATTTCCGAAAACTCTCGAACGCAGCATGCAGCACAACACCTGTGTAACTCCGGTTGTTAAAAAAAGTCCACATCATTGTCATTAAAACACAATTTCCCAGCGTTCATTGCGCGAGTGTTGCTGTCTTTCTCTGTGGTCGTGGCAACCGAAGGCTCCCTGGGAACTAGAGTCTCGTTTCCGCATCTCCCATTTTCCACAGGTTTCGCGAGATTTACATAGGCGGGCTGGTGTGTGGCAGCATTTCTCTGCCAGACGAACTGAACAATACTGATATGAAATCTGCGTAAAGGTAATGGAGAGATGTTACGTGGGGAGAAAATGGGCTGTAACCATTCAGTTGTTGCTGGTGTGTGATACCTGGTTTCAGGGACACGGGTTTAGCTAGCTGCCTTCACATCTGCATTGAGGTAGAGCTAGCCTTATTGATAACGTACAGTGAGGTGTAGGTGTGTTGGATTAAGTCCAGGACAGGTGGTATACGGCATGCCTTATAACGTGGTTTATAGTACTCATCTCAATATATTGTTCATGTATGCTGCTAATATTCAAGTTATTTACAGTCACATGTAACCGGCTAACGTTGTATACTGTAATATGTCAGCTACAGTGAAATGGCTGACATATTGAAGTTGTGTCTGCCAGATTGTGTTTTAAATACTTAACGGAGCTGAAGTTGTGTAAGAAATATGACCAAGTCTCGCACCAGATATGACCTCCATGTCTGTGTAGTTAGAGTAAATACCCAGGAAGTTATTCCTGCATGCTAATCTATTGGCTGCTGCAGTTGTCAGTCTCTGTTGAGCAGCCTGCAGTCTGTCACAGGTTTCTGTTGAGACGACAGCCTCTTAGCTGGAGCAGAGGCCTTCCTCATGCTGTTATATACGTTATATACAGGACACGGCAGGTATGGCAGCTGTCATACTCTCTCATAATCACTGAAACGTGTCCCTGTCTTTCTCTTTATCAGTAGCCTTTGACTTTCTGGAGGCATGTCCAAGAAAAGAGGCAGGTATGTTGAAACAAAGCTATGTCATCACATGATGCCATTAATGGTTGTTTTAAAATATAGTGTAATAGTTATTAGAGGTGGTTTTATAACATCATGTAAATGGTAAAAAATCCCACTGCATTCAAATAAACAGCTGTATACAAAACAACAGAGTATTTTTTAATGGCGACAACAGACGCACAGCCCTTAATATTCCTGTTTTCTCAGAAAGCGGAGTAGCGGGGAGCTGAGTGACACATTGACCCCGGATCCCAACAGCATTCTGGGAGTCCGCATTCAGCATAACTGGCGTGAGAAGGGGAACCAGAGCAAATGGAAGGGAACGGTACTGGACAGGCTGAGTGTGAACACTTCTCTCTTCATGGTGAAGTATGACGGCTTCGACTGCGTCTATGGCATCGAGCTGTTCAAGGACGAGAGAGTGTCGAACCTGCAGGTCCTGTCAGAAAAAGTTGGTGAGTTACCACACCTCTCGTTAATCTGCACCATGTAGTTGTAGACTTATTAACAAAGAGAAACATTTGTCATATAATGAAGATGCTATTCACGTTTACCTGCGGTTTAGTAACAAATTGCCATGTTTCTCACTTTTAATGTTTACATCGTTTGTGGCTGTGTCTCCAAAGTAAACAACAAGATCAAGATGCCACCAGGGGCGGAGGAGCTGGTGGGCAAAGCTGTGGAACATCTGTTTGAAAAGGAGGATGGAGAGAAGAACGAGTGGAGAGGCATGGTCCTCTCCAGGGCTCCCATCATGACCAACTGGTATTATATCACTTATGAAAAGGACCCCGTGCTTTATATGTACCAGCTGTGGGACGACTATGCTGACGGAGACCTCAGGATTCTGCCTGAAGCAGGTACTGGGGATTTTTTTTAAACAAAGACCGATTGATACTTAACAAGGCTTTCTTAAGTCTTCAATAACTGTGTCCTAAAGCTTTATAGATCAAGATCTGCTATGTGATGGAAATGCATTTTCTACTTTGGAGGACTGTTTAAACTTATTTGACATGGATAGCATGTGAGTTCCTGGTGGTCTTAGAAGTCTGTATCAATAGTATTCATCAAATAATTATACTCGTAATAGTAAACAGGCTAAAGTACATAATTTAAAGTTACGCTTGGAGTTGTGTTTGGAGATAAGAGATATATTCTGTATGAGGTCGAATGATATCCAATCTGAATATTGAACACATTTAAAAACTCATATTGTTTGTTATTTTAAAGATTTGTTGCCATCATTATTTATATTATAGAGATGACATAAAAGTTGTCTACAAATAAATTAAGACTGGAATGGGAAAATTGGGATGTATACTTCTTATGACAGTTATTACATCCTATTATTTTTATGAATAAGATCTAGAATAATAAATAACTCTTGGTTTTAATCATTTTCCGTGCACAAACCACTGTATGTTGTATCCACTTTGAGATACTTTAAGTAGGCGGTATTTGGTGAGTTACACACAAGCAAATGTCAAACTAACTTGGACTTACTCACATGTAACGCTATAATGTTTCACTCCTCAGAAAACAAACACCTGTTGCCTGCAGACAGGAAGCCCGGAGAAGAGACGGAGAGTCTGGTGGGGAAACAGGTGGAGTATGTTACTGACAAAGGTGTGAAGAGAACAGGCCTGGTCATCTACCAGGTCCCTGCCAAGCCCTCTGTCTACTATATCAAATATGATGATGACTTTCATATCCATGTCTATGACCTGGTGAAAACCACCTAGGCATAGTGGACACTTGATCTCACTCTCCAGCCTCCCTCCATCTGCGTCTGTTCCACTCATCGTTATAATCTGTTATCCAAAGCCATGGCAGGGTTGAATAGTTAAAACGCTTTATTGTTCAGAAGAAAGTGCAATCTGTTTTTCATATGCACAGCAGAACTGTAGCACCGCTATGCTCGGCTATCGCAAGGAGATGGAGTCAACTTGTTTTTATTGTTGCTGCTCTGCATTTTTATTTAAGGTTGGACAGTTCAGGATGGCCCGACAGCTGCAAAGAGGGCAGTTGATTTCTGCATTTGGTTTTGTTTTTCCTTGAGATGTTCGCTAATCTGTCCTTGGAGTAATTATCCTAATTAAATCAAAGTGTGACTAAAAAGCTGCTCAGAATATTCCTATGAAGACACTTTTCTTTGGATCTACTAAATAGCTAGTAAGCACGATATACACATTACATTTGGAATAGACACATTCCACTGAGGCATTTATTAAATTAAATGGGAAGATGAATGTGTGTATTGTATTCATCTAACAATATTATACAATTATTGTTAATAATGGAAGGAATGGCTGATATCAGCATTGTAAAAGGGGTCCCTTATATTTACAAAAGCCTTTTAGATTAATTATGCTTTGCGTAAAGATTCTCCTGCACCGTTGCACCATATTTAGCAAGTTATAAGATACTTTGCACTGGTGGAGAAGACACAGTTTGCCAAATTCTCATATAAATTAGATCCCACACAAATCATAAAGTGCCTTCCGGCTTGTCATTTTTGCAATATTGTAAATACTATATCTCCACCATCTACGCCCTTATTAAATCATTGCGTATGAAGGCTGCTATTTGGATTTCATTCAGATGTAAGGACACTGACAGCTTGAGGAAAGTTTTGCAACCATTAGTTTATGAGTGCTGTGTTTTGCTGTTAATGCAGTATCAAATGTTCTTTAAATATTACACACTTCATTGGTTGTATAAGCTCACTGTTGATCTTCGGGGAGCACTTTATTGTATAAAGTTTACATGTTTAGGTTATAGTACGCTATATACAGTTGTGGTCAAAAGTGTACATACACTTGTAAAGAACATGTATTTCATGACAGTCTTGACTTTTCAATAATCTCTACAACTCTTATTTTTTTGTGATAGAGTAATTGGAGCAAATACTACTTTGTCACAAAACAAAAATCATGAAGTTTGGTTCTTTTATTAATTTATAATGGGTTTTCTGAAAATGTGATCGAATCTGCTGGGTCAAAAATATACATACAGCAACATGAATTATCCATTTTTGGGATGTAGCAAGTTGTTTTAATCAAATGAACTTTGTGACATGGCCTCTTAACTTTGTGTGAGTGATTATAATTGACTATAGCAGGTAACCCATTTAAATAGGGTTAATATGATACAATCGTTAGACTCATCCACATCACTACAATGGAAAGGTCAAAGGAGCCTCAACATGGATCTGAAAAAGTGGATCACTAACTTCAAC
The DNA here is from genome assembly GCF_902827115.2 of Pseudochaenichthys georgianus. Taxonomy (NCBI): domain Eukaryota; kingdom Metazoa; phylum Chordata; class Actinopteri; order Perciformes; family Channichthyidae; genus Pseudochaenichthys; species Pseudochaenichthys georgianus. The sequence goes on along the minus strand of NC_047506.1, from coordinate 7,787,320 downwards.
AAGTCAGGAAAGTCACTTGTAGCCATTTCAAAGCAGCTTCAGGTCCCAAGATTTAATTTCATTTCAAACCTTTATTTATACAGATAAATCCCATTGAGATCATTGATCTCTTTTTCAAGGAAGACCTGCTCAAGTAGTTCCACATGAAACATAAATAGAACAACAAAAGGACATCATACAGCATCATTTACATAATTATCCACATAAACAGGTACCAATAGCTTCCGATTGACTAGCATCCAACCGAGCTTTAAAAACATTTAGTGGCACCAGATTGTTCAGTTTCCATTTAATTTGCAGACTATTCCAAGACAGAGGAGCTGCGCATCTAAAAGCTGTCTTCCCTAAGACAGTCCTAGCAGTTGGCGCATTTAATAAAACCACAGCAAGATCCAGATCAACTGTGCACACAGTTGTTTGTAGGTATAAAGTGCATGACACTGTTGCATCACTGCCATGATCAGGAAGAACACGCAAGCCATCACCTGCTACGGAGAAAATGGTCAGGATGGTCAAGAGTCAACAGAGTACCATTAAAAAGCAGGTCTGCAATGAATTAGAAGCTGCTGGAACACAGGTGTCAGTGTCCACAGTCAAGTGTGTTTTACATCACGATTGGCTGAGAGGCTGCCATGCAGGAAGGAAGCCATCGCTCCAGAAGCGGCACATTGAGGCTCGACTGAAGTTTGCTGCTGATTAAATGGACGAAGAAAAGGCCTTCTGGAGTAAAGTTCTGGGGTCAGAGGAAACAAAAATCTGTTTGGCCACAATAACCAGAAATATGTTTGGAGGGGAGAAGGTGAGGCCTTTAACCCCAACATCACTATGCCTACCGTCAAGCATGGTGGTGCTACTATTATTTGCTGAGCATGTTTGGCTGCCAATGGAACTGGTGCTTTTCCTAAAGTCAATGGAATAATGAAGAAAGAGGATTACCTGCAAATTATTTACGAGACCCTAAAATCCTCAGCCAGAAGGTTGGGTCTTGGGTGCAGTTGGGCAAAATGTTGTGCTCCAACAGGACAATGACCACAGACACACATACAAAGTGGAAAGGAATGGCTAAATCAGGCTAGAATTAAGGTTTTAGAATGGCTTCCCAAAATCCTGACAGTGCTAAAGAAACAAGTCCATGTCAGAAAGCCAACTAATTTAGTTGAAATGCACCAATTCTGTCAAGAGGAGGGGTCAAAGATTCAACCAGAAGCTTGTGGATGGCTACCAAAAGCGCCTAATTGAGGTGAAAATGGCCAAGGGACATGCTACCAATTTGTTTAGTTGTTGTATGTATATTTTTAACTCAGCAGATTTGATCACATTTTCAGAAGACTCATTATAAATTCATAAAATAACCAAACTTCATGATTTTTGTTTTGTGACAAAGTAGTATGTGCTCCAATCACTCCATCACAGAAAAATAAGAGTTATAGAAATGATTGAAAAGTCAAGACTGTCATGAAATACATGTTCTTTACAAGTGTATGTAAACTTTTGACCACAACTGTAGTTTCCCCAAAATGCTTTTTCCTTCAGAGAAAATGTGGCGGAATAAATGCTTTATATCAGGGGTGTCAAACTCAAGGCCCGGGGGCCAAATCCGGCCCGCGACTTCATTTCATGTGGCCCGCAAGAGCTCTGAAAGAATGTAATATGTTTATTATACGGTTACAGGCCGATTTACAGATGCACGATGTCCATAAACTACATGTCCCACAATGCATCTTACGTTAGATTTTTTTTTTTTATTGAACTAACTTTTTTTCAGAATTTGGCTTTTCTTTTAAAATAATTTTGTGACATTCTCACTGAAGAGACTTGCACTTATTTGCCCTAGACTTCTTCTTTCAGACGTAGTTATCTATGAAGCTTTTACCCTATCCGATAATAATCCAATGCAGAGGCAATAAAGTAATATAATACATTATTTTCAATATATAAAATATGTATATATAGTCTTAAAGTTACAACCGGCCCTTTGAGTGCAACCATAATGCTGATGTGGCCCGTGATGAAATTGAGTTTGACACCCCTGCTTTATATCATACGCATGAAGAAAAAAAGAAAAATGTGTTGCAATATGTTCAAATGACAGTATTCAATATGTAAGACTTGTGTAAAATGCCTTGTAATGTTGCTTGTAGTGGTTACTCTCATTTATATACATTTCTCATCCAAACAGCACCAGCTTTTAGTGAAAGGGTTGTTTATTTCCAAGAATTATAACAGGTATATTCAACTGAAAAAATAACAGTATGTTGACAGTAACTCACTAACTCTGGTTATAGGCTTTATAACTTTGTCTCTTGCCAACATGTTTGCAAAATTGGTTTCATCCACACTTTTTCAGTTGCTGAATTGGTCTAGCCCCGTCAGTCTTCTTCAATTGTATCCCTCAGTTAACTAGTCAATCAGTGGTTTAACTGTTCCTGTTATTTTTAGCTTTCAAAACACTGCATGAATTATCTGATCAGAGTGTCTGGGTATATTTAAACCTTATTTTGACAGTAGGGAAGTGACAATGTGTGGCAGAATAGGTACCGTTAGTTTAACCTACATTAAAAAAAGAGGTTCTCACTGTACATCACCACTAGTGGTGCTGTGTAGTGTTTCTGTGTTGTGTAAAGTGGAGTTACAAATGACTGTAAGCGCTATTCTTTATGCTTTGAATCACCTCCTGTTCCAAGATGTAGCAGCATCAACAGGCAATTTGTGTCGTTATTATTCTGTCATGAGTAATAAAGATTTTTGCACATTTGTCTGGTCTTGTTCTTAAGACACGCTGCCTTGATCAACATGCAGTATATTCTTTCCTTAATAAATCAAACTAAAGACGTGACTTGTTTTAAGATTGATGTATTTTTTGTGACAACTGGTGAAATTGCATATATATATACACACATTCTCTTCATAAGATTACTTGGATTGTTTGAGAACAAAGGAGGGTGAAATATTGATTATTAGACAGTATTAAGCAACATTAATTTGGATGGAATACACAAAATGAAAAAAATATTTTTTTTTTTTTAAAATACATTTAGCTTCCTAGCATTATGTACAAAACAACGAATGCCGCTAACATTTAGAGAACCAAAGTAACCATTCAGTCTCCACTCCTTATAGCTGAACTGTTTCCTTCTATGTTGGGAGTTTCTTCTTTCCTGGGAGGGGAAACAACTTTTGAAGAAGTAATTTCTCAAGTGCAAAACTCAAAAACATGAATAAATGTCAGGTTGTCCAGGTTGAGGTCGTGTTTACTTCGTCAGGTCTTTCATGTACTGAAAACCTTGATTTGTGTATCCAACTGCGTTTGTTGGAGCCTCTGAAAGAGTTGAAATGGTTTTCCGCACCCCTGCAATACAAATCAATGGTTTGGTTTAGAGATATCGGAAATACATTCAAAGCATTACAGGTATACAACAACAATTATATTGAGCGATAGTAGTGATGCTTCAATTGATAACAGACCAAATGAAATGCTAACTATATCATTATATCTAAGTCACTGCCATCATTTCAAATGTGGGCATTAAGAACAAATTCATGATGGTATCACACGTGTTACAATCTCTTCAAAAAAAGGGAACAAGTTTTCTTTCAGTTCTTACCAGAGTTCCACGTCTGAACGGGAGAAAATTCCACTGTAGGTATGGTTGGAAGCTGAGCCTGAGGAGGGGATGAGAAGAGGTCTGTTAGTTTGAAACACCACAGGACTTGCTTACATGAATTGTAAATATGTATACTACACTGAAAAAAGAATATAAATGCAACACTTTTGTTTTTGCTCCCATTTTTCATGAGATGAACTCAAAGATCTAAAACATTTTCTATATACACAAAATAACCATTTCTCTCATATTAGTGAGCACTTCTCCTTTGCCGAGATAATCCATCCCACCTCACAGGTGTGGCATATCAAGATGCTGGTTAGACGGCATGATTATTGCACAGGTGTGCCTTAGGCTGGCCACAATAAAAGGCCACTCTGAAAACGTGCAGTTTTGCTTTATTGGGGGGGTCCGAAAACCAGTCAGTATCTGGTGTGACCACCATTTGCCTCACGCAGTGCAACACATCTCCTTCGCATAGAGTTGATCAGGTTGTTGATTGTGGCCTGTGGAATGTTGGTCCACTCCTCTTCAATGGCTGTGCGAAGTTGCTGGATATTGGCAGGAACTGGAACACGCTGTGGTATACGCCGATCCAGAGCATCCCAAACATGCTCAATGGGTGACATGTCCGGTGAGTATGCTGGCCCTGCAAGAACTGGGATGTGTTCAGCCTCCAGTAATTGTGTACAGATCCTTGCAACATGGGGCCATGCATTATCATGCTGCAACATGAGGTGATGGTCGTGGATGAATGGCACAACAATGGGCCTCAGGATCTCGTCACGGTATCTCTGTGCATTCACAATGCCATCAATAAAATGCACCTGTGTTCGTCGTCCATAACATACGCCTGCCCATACCATAACCCCACCATGGGCCACTCGATTCAGAACATTGACATCAGAAAACCTCTCACCCACACGACGCCACACACGCTGTCTGCCATTTGCCCTGAACAGTGAAAACCGGGATTCATCCGTGAAGAGAACACCTCTCCAACGTGCCAGACGCCATCGAATGTGAGCATTTGCCCACTCAAGTCGGTTACGACGACGAACCGGAGTCAGGTCGAGACCCCGATGAGGACGACGAGCATGCAGATGAGCTTTCCTGAGACGGTTTCTGACAGTTTGTGCAGAAATTCTTTGGTTATGCAAACCGATTGTTGCAGCAGCTGTCCGAGTGGCTGGTCTCAGACGATCTTGCAGGTGAACATGCTGGATGTGGAGGTCCTGGGCTGGTGTGGTTAATTCACGGGCAACAGCTCTGGTGGACATTCCTGCTGTCAGCATGCCAATTGCACGCTCCCTCAAAACTTGCGACATCTGTGGCATTGTGCTGTGTGATAAAACTGAACATTTTAGAGTGGCCTTTTATTGTGGCCAGCCTAAGGCACACCTGTGCAATAATCATGCTGTCTAATCAGCATCTTGATATGCCACATCTGTGAGGTGGGATGGATTATCTCGGCAAAGGAGAAGTGCTCACTATCACAGATTTATTCAGATTTGTGAACAATGAGAGAAATGGTTATTTTGTGTATATCGAAAATGTTTTAGATCTTTGAGTTCATCTCATGAAAAATGGGAGCAAAAACAAGTGTTGCATTTATATTTTTGTTCAGTGTATATTGCATTTATATGAAATTGTGTAACACCAGTGCAAATAGACAGTGTGCAATCTGAGAGATATTAGTTTGGCTGATGACTCCCAATACCTTATACAGGGTTCATACACTTTTTCACCAATGATTTTCAATGACTTTTCCATGACTTCTCAATGACCTTTACCTCATTTTCCATGACCAAAAAAAAATGACCACTGAAAATAGTTTATTTTAACATGGAACAGGAAAATAAGGTCTGCATATGAAACATGTAGTGCCTATCTAAAACAAATCCAATAGTAAGCAGGGATGCAAACTCATCAGGTATGGAAAAGGTGACAAGGACCCGAGCCCCCGACCCCACGGAATATCAGCTTTAAAATGAGGAATAACAGGATGTTAGCAGTCAGAACAACTAAAGCAGCAGTTAATAATAACAGAAACGCCAAAGAGTCACATCTAATAGAAATATATAAGAGCATTTATTTTAATTGTGTAGCAGTCAATTTATAATTTTGGCAGCACTGTTGAGCATTTTGAAAATGTATTGTCATGCCTCTGTGCAAGGCTTAGTCTTTCTATCTTTATGGCATCTGGTGTAAAATAACTAAGTTCATAAACTCAAGTACTATACTGTACTTGGGTACAATTTTGAGATACTTGTACTTTATTTAAGTATTTCAAATGTTTAGCTACTTTGTTCTTCTCCTCCAATACAGTTCAGAGGTACATGGTGTACTTCTACTCCACTACAGTTCAGAGGTACATGGTGTTCTTCTAGTCCTCTACAGTTCAGAGGTACATGGTGTACTTCTACTCTAATACAGGTCAGAGGTAAATGGTGTACTTCTACTCCAATACAGTTCAGAGGTACATGGTGTACTTCTACTCCAATACAGTTCAGAGGTACATGGTGTACTTCTACTGCATTACAGTTCAGAGGTACATGGTGTACTTCTACTCCTCTACAGTTCAGAGGTACATTGTGTACTTCTACTCACTACAGTTCAGAGGTACATGGTGTACTTCTACTCCACTACAGTTCAGAGGTAAATGGTGTACTTCTACTGCACGACAGTTCAGAGGTACATGGTGTACTTCTACTCCACTACAGTTCAGAGGTACATGGTGTACTTCTACTCCACTACAGTTCAGAGGTACATGGTGTACTTCTACTGCACTACAGTTCAGAGGTACATGGTGTACTTCTACTCCACTACATGTATTTAATACAAGCTACCCTGCAGTATACAAAGTCATTCAAACTAGCTGCACCTTTACCAGCTTTGATCAATCATTATAAAAACACATCATATATATTATTCTGAAATGGACCAATCTGCACAATGACTACTTTTACTGTCGCTACTTTCACTATATTTTGATGATAATACTTTTCTACTTTTACTTGAGGAACATTTTGAATGCAGGACTTTTACTGTGATAGAGTATTCCTACACTCTGGTACTTCTACTTTTATTAAGTACAAGATCGGAGTACTTCTACTAAAGTACAAGATCTGAGTACTTCTACTCTAGCACAATATCTATAATTATATCACCTCTGTTTATAGCCTATGAAAAAAACTATTAGAAAACTAAGGCTAAAGCTAACGTTAGCAGATAGTGACAATGTATGCTCGCTAGCAGAAAAACGTTTCAGTTCACATCACGCTCTGCCGCTCTGATCTAACAGCTGTTCACCAGCGGTGCAGTCTGTGCCGCAGTGACTCCGCACAGTTAACGAACGCACCGTAGATAATGTAGCTGACCCTCATCCCGGAGCAGCAGAGTTCAGCCGACAGGCAGGAAGACTCGAGCACACAGCTCGCGCTTCATATATTAAAAAATAACACCATGCGCGTCATGATGGCACATAAGAGCTCGGGACCGCAGATTATTTCGACGATTACATAAAATGTAAATTATATTTGACGCAACTTTATTTACATTTCCATGACTTTTCCAAAACTTTGGGAAAAATGTTTCCAGGTATTGTTTTCCATAACTTTTCCAGGGCCTGGACTTTACATTTTGAATTTCTATGACTTTTCCAGGTTTTCAATGACCGTACGAACCCTGCTTATACATTATCTTAAAATGGTGGGCATGATACTCCAGAATTCCACCGGAATAGGAATATATACTGAAATAATTTGGATATTTTTAAGAATAATCTGACAGTTATCTTCATCTTATGTTTTTTTGTTACCGGGCCTTGTACCTGGAAAGTCATGATGGTTTGTTTAATGGGAAATAATACAAATGAGCTGGTGGATTTGAATGGGTCGGATCAATGCTGGTTTAAAAAGAATCCACAAAAAAACATATTTAGTGATTCCATTGCTTTAGGATTGTTACTTTTAAATAACTTGGTCTGGTTTGTAGTAAAAACAACTGAGAACTTTTCAATACATTATTTTCATCTTGTAATAGTGAATTAAAATGATGTTTGGGAGGACTATGAGATGGTAGGACACTAGAATAGAACATAATCCATGTCTACAAATATAGCATCATCAGCAGTGTTTAAAGTATTTACCTTTTTAGCTACTGCAGGCACATTTCAAAAACAAATATAGATATAAATGGGTTTGCTTTTCATATTGTCCTGTAGTTGCAAGGCCATGCCTACTACCAGCCCATATCATAAGTAGAGCATCTTATCTGTACCTCCAGGCCAAAGTACTTCATCCACTCCTGTACGGCGGGGGGGATCGCAGCCTTGGCCTTCCCCAGGGCCACGGAGCCCTGCTCGCTGCTTCCTAACAGGCCAGAGCCGTAGGCGACGTAGAGAGCTCCTCCTGCAATAGTCACCTTGGTGGCCAGTCTAAACATATGGGGAGAGAGGCAGTCAAGCAACAAACCAAGAAAACCCACCTCAGTATCCTGTCAAATATATGTCAAACAGATGAATAACACGCTTAAAATGTTACCATTAGTGCTGTGCACAGCTTAAAGTGTCTCTGAAGTTGTTGTAGTATTTTTGACCTTTTATAGAACAGTGATGAATAAAGTATCTATCTATAAATAATCAGTTAACTATTCAACGGTTAGCTAGTATCGTTAGCTAGTTATACAACATTAGCTCACGTTGGTGAACGAATACGTTTGGTGTGTAGAAAGCTACAGTTGACGTGCAATGTATAACGCTCCAGGTAGACTAAGCTAAATAGTGATCTATTAAAAACAGACTAAGCTATCTATCCAGTAATCACAGTGGTTCATGACAGCTGGAAAACTCTCCGACACACTGTTAGCTTTGCGTCACTAAGCTACATGGCTAATGGAGCGGCTAGCACGCCACACTGCAGCACAAACATAATGGAAATTACGAGTAAAATTACAATTACTTACTTTACTACGGGCAGAATCTTTGCCGCCATGGTCCACAGTGGTGCAGTGTCCTTCAACGCAGGGTTATTCCAGTTACGCCAGTAAAAAGCTTGAATGAAGGCTATGCTGAAGGCTATGCTGAAGGACAACACTGCGTACAAGGGCTGTGTCAATAAAGTTCCTCTTTCAAAAGCCAGCGTTAGTGGTATTTAAGAGCAGCAGATTCGATCTAATTCTCGTTTTGCATGTATTTCGACTTAAATCCCAACGTTGTCACTTTATGTGTTATTTCGCACAAGAAATATTTGAAGCAGATTTTTCTGAAAGACGTCTCAAGGAAAATGTCAAATATGTTGTAGTTCTTTATACAGGATGATGAGGAAGCATATCATGAAGCTTAAATGATGTATAAGAAATGTAGTTATTGACCAATAGCCCTTACTTGGCATATTTGCAACACTATTAGTGAGTGGTTACTGGCTAAAAGTACATACTTAATCTAAAACGAAAATAGTAATAGCTTGTGGATACAAAAGCAAGGGAACGTTTGATCCTTTGAACTGTTTCAGAAAAGTATGAAAGCACATATTAATGAAATTGTGTCTTCATGAAATAAACACATTTGACTCTACATAAGGACGTTATATAGATGTACCATTAAGTATAATAATAAATCAAATCAGATGTCAGGGGAAACGTTTGGAGTAAAGCAGTAGAAGAATGTAACCATGTGTAGCCTATGTAAGTTAAACTATATTAAAATGAAAATGTCTGTACATGTGAAACAATAAAGCATATTCAGTTCATTTAAATGACAACATGAATATAATGGGAAATAATCCAATGTATCCAGTTTAAGCACTCCGTCACGTTGTCCTTCGGCTCCGCCCACATCCAAGCGAGTAGAACTAGTTCAACATGTTCAACTTTTAACATAAAAATAACCTTACCCCTCCTATGCATGTCAAGTTGAAGAGTGGAAGGGTTTAGTAAACGGCACTCCTTTTTATTCGTCATCCCAGTGGAAGAAGGCTGTAACAAAGCTACAAACAAGGTCAAAACATGGGAACTTGTACAAAGGTCCTGTTAGCGTCTATATGTGTTGCTTTCCTTGCTGTCAAGTGGACTTCACCCAGTTTTAATAAAGGTAAGAGAGTGGGTTAACTAACCTTGTTGTTGACTAACGATATTTTGGGATGTTTGCATAGGATTCTTGTTTAGACGTTTTTTTTTATTTGTGCTGATTACTGAAGAGTTTTGAAACGGTCCTAAACTGCTGTGTTTGATATACCAGTTACACACAAATTGCATTGAAGTAGCTTAAAATGCACAGGCATTGACACATGTAAATACCCGGAGTGTGGGTGTAGCTAAAGGTGCATATCATGTGTGTGCAAAGACGAATTGTTCTTTGCATTTTTTTAACATTAAGGACTCCTCTTTCTTGCAAAGTAGACAAAGACCTATAACCTAATTTTAAACAAAACGAGCCAAAACAAAGAGTCCTTGAAGATGGACTAATGATATTGTTCATGTGCAGCCAAGTGAGGGGCAAGTGCACAGGGACCGTCTACAAAGTGCAATGCCGAAAAGGGATAGGTTAAGTACACAACACGTGTAGCAACTTCACTGCTGTAAAGTGTTGATATTTCTCCTGAGAATATTCAATAACTTCACTGTTATAGATTAATGGTCTCCTGTTAGACTACGTTTGAAAATGCAATGTTTTATTTAAGATAAAGTGTAGCTTCGTGCACCTGGTTTTTAAGACCTGTTTGCACATTATGAAATATAAAATGAGGATCCAAAATATCCTAAATCTCATTAAGTAATACAAAAAATTAAAGAAAATCGCATTTATACAAATGGTATTCTCTTGAATTTGTTCAGTGGAGATTTATTTAACTTTTTAAGCTATATTCATTTATGAAATCTGACAATAAATTAGGGATGGCTCATATTAGAAAAAAGGTTAAAAGCATAAGGATGACCAAACAATTAAAAGTGCATTAAGCAAATAGAAACTAGGGTCTATTTGCAACATAATGATGACCATATCATATTAAGTTGAATTGAGTTGTAAAAAAATAAATATATAAATCATATAAATTAATATAAAATATATTATTACATTTATATATGGACCGTCTGCTGATACAGTGCAGACGCTTTTCTGCTTGCTCTTGCCTCTGCTTACTTTTTATGCTGATTTTCCTATTCTTATTCTCTGAAAACTTCGAGCAGCGGCTCCTGGACATTAACTTATCACTAGGACAGTTCATCTTCGTAAATAGACGGAGGATTTCAGCCATATTTCAACATTTTTACGACAACCTCAGTCTTACAGTAGCGTGGCCTAGCAACAGCTAAAGCCTGGTAGGCATGCTATTTAGCTTAAGCTAGTTGGTAGCAAAATGCCTCCGTTCTCCACAGATGACATCCACAAACTGCAATGCAGACTACTGCAATGGTGTCTTCACAGGTCTCACTAAAAAATCTATTAGGAAGCTGCAGCTGATTCAGAACGCCGCTGCTCGAGTCCTCACTAACACTAAGAAAGTGGATCACATCACTCCTGTTCTGAAGTCTTTACACTGGCTTCCTGTGTGTCAAAGAATAGATTTCAAAATACTGCTGCTGGTTTATAAAGCACCGAATGGTTTAGGCCCAAAATACATTTCTGACCTCCTGCTAAATTATGAACCATCCAGATCTCTCAGGTCTTCAGGGACTGGTCAGCTTTCTGTCCCCCAGAGTCAGAACTAAACCTGGAGAAGCAGCGTTCAGTTATTATGCTCCAAATATCTGGAACAAACTCCCAGAAACCTGCCGGTCCGCTGCAACTCTGACTACTTTTAAATCCAGGCTGAAGACTTTTCTTTTTGTCGCTGCTTTTATTTGAACTATTCATATCTTAGACTGCACTGTAACTTTTATCCATGTATTTTTTCTTTTAATGTTTTAAATTTAAACTTAATTAATTTCTCCATGACATTTATGAGAAGGACTGCTCGAAAGTAGGATATTTGGGATATCGATCGTAGCCAGGGTTTACGATCAGTTTTTGGGTGATTTGTACTGAGGAACAAGTATCACATCACCGACGGGTGAAAAATAGTGTTTTGGTAACACGGGGTGTTCAGGTAACACTTAAAGGCTTTGTTATGGAACGCAAAGCAGAGTAGGGGGCTAGTACACCCTCCTGAGGGTCCGATTGTGGATGTCATGCAAGCATAACATGGTGAAAACAATCAGTCTAAATTAACAATCGGGACGGAAATGTTCGGATTTCCAAAGGGAGGTTCTGTGAATAAATAAAAAATCAAGAACCGAAATAATTGAACTATTCATATCTTAGACTGCACTGTAACTTTTATCTTTTAATGTTTATTTTATTAGCTTTTCTTTTTAATGACTGATTTTAAATGCCATTTTTTGTAATGTCTTTCATTTTTTGTTTTTGTTTTAATGTTTCTTTTATTATCTTTTACTGTTTTTAAATGCCTTTATCTGAATGTCTTTCATTTTTGTAAAGCACCTTGAATTGCCTGGTGCTGAAAGGTGCTATATAAATAAACTTGCCTTGCCTTAAAAGTTATAAAAAAATATAAATATACACAAAAGCAAGTCCAATAATAAAATAATAATGTTCACTGGGAATCAAAAACATGGGCAGTTATAAGAGGAAGCAATTAAACAGAAATATACACAATATAGAAGGGAAGTTATATTCCTAAAAGGCTTTATGCTAATGACACAAATATTAGAAAATATAAGGTGTAATGTGTCCTTAATAAAAAATCACTATATATAGCACCATCCCATCCCATGGCTAACAGTGTGGACCACGTGACATCTGAACTACGTGGTCATCTCTAGAATTTGAATCATGTGAACTCATCATGTCCAGTGATGGGATGCTGACCGCTCTGCAATGCTCTAAATATCTGTGTATAATAATGATAGAGTTTAAAGCTTCCCTGGGGAAGTTTAGGAAAAGAAGCACAAGCTGAGCGAGTAATTGGTGATAATCAGACACGCTTTACGCTTGTGACTCTTGCATTACCAGAGAGAGAAAGTAGCATTTATCCATGATGTGAGGATTCAGTGTACAAGCCAGTTTCCACAAGTAATTAAATCATGGGGTAAAGTGAATAGGCTAGTGTGTCATATTTCCCACAATTGCAACAGTATACTGCCTTATGAACAGCTACTACCATTGCTGACACTACAGCTTCATTAAGATAACATAGAAACTTTTTATGACTACAACTTACACATAGTTAATGAAATGTTATGATTTGTTTCAGATGCACTCTGCATCCACAGCCATTCAAAAGTATATCAAAGGAGGTGCAGTTCTGCCTGTATACTCTTCAAATTCTTCTTTTTTGATTTACTTTGTTAAAAAACGGTATGACAAGGTGTTATTTGTCCGTACAAATAAATGGATTTATGAAGGGAACAAAGGTGCTCATAATATGTGTATATGCACATATTTAAGGAGGGTTGAGAATCACAATTATGAGGAATCTGACTTCAGTTTGTGTTGCCCTCTGTACATACACAGAAATAGCATTAACATTAACATTACACATGTAGTATTAGGTTTTTTTAAAACAATGTATCTGACCATTTTACCTCCCTGTTCAAAGATATGGCAGACGAATGTGGCCGTGTCTAGGGTCGGTGACAGAGTCCAATGAGCAAAGAGTTGTCTCAATGCCTTGTCAACTGAAAACTGGCATATCGGGAACTGGTTTATCGCTGAATGATAAAAAGGCCTTATACTTAACTCTCTATTGGGCAACATGTCACTATGAATAGCAATTTAATCACTGCTTCTTTATTATGTTTTTTTAATTAAAGAAGTGTGATCCTAACCCTATTAGTCATGCAGAGCATTATATTGACAACAAAGTCTGATATCTTATCTTATGAGAAGATACAATGGGGATCATGGTGTCATAGGCTGGATATGAGATAACTGTTTTTAAACTTTAGATTATTTTGTATGACTTCCCAATTAGATATATACAGAGTTAATACCAGTTGGCACATATACTTGCCCAGGCAAAGCACCATTATTGTTTCAAAAGCTGTATCAATGGCACTCAAGTTAAACATTTAATTAATTTCCACCATTACAACTCAAATTTGACTATGTCTTTGTTTTTCTTTCAGAATCTCTCAAAGGGGCCAGGGTATTGGTGACTGGGTCCAGTACGGGTATTGGAGAACAAATGGCATACCACTATGCCAGCTTTGGTGCTCAGATAGTAATTACAGCAAGGAGGGAGAAAGTGTTACAGCAGGTTAGTGATCTTAACAACATCACAGTGGACTTGACGCACATTCAGTTCTGTGTCCATCATATCATGTAAAGTGTATTTGTTTATAAATCAAGTCAGACATGTAACAACATTATGTCTGGCAATAGGTTGATAACACATTCTTCAAAGTGCCTGCATTTTAAGCCACAAGCTTTTTCTGTATTTTTTTCAGAAATGCATTTGATCTTTTCATTCTGATATTTGCTTCTAGGTGGCAGAGAAGTGTTTGAGTTTAGGAGCCCAGAAAGCTCTCTACATAGCCGCAGACATGGCCAGTGAGTCAGACCCGGACAAAGTTGTAGACTTTGCACTTGAAAAGCTTGGAGGGCTGGATTACCTGGTTCTCAACCACATTGGCCCGAGCCCCTTCAGCATGTGGGAGGGAGACATGGAGCACACCAGGTGGTTGATGAAGGTAGTGCAGCGTTTTCATGGTCTATCAGCATCTCTCGCTTTCAAGATTCTACTTTCAAAGAGACTTTATCATCTTATGCACAAAAGCTACAGTGTAGATTTTGAAAATAAAATCGTGTCTGTGTTTTCCAAAGGTCAATTTCTTCAGCTACATTCAGATGGCCTGGAAAGCTTTGCCCTCCCTTGAACAAAGTAATGGATCACTGGTGATTGTTTCATCGCTTTTAGGTAAGTAACATAGGGATATTATTCAAACACACCTTGATGATGAGATTAAACATTTAAAAAACACATGATGATTAATTTATGAATTTCACAAAAATGATCATAATATTTGAAAACAAATGGGATTTCAAAGTACATTTTAATCAGCAGTCATTCAGAATGTATGTGTCCAGACTTTCAGTTTTTTCTGAGGCCTAAAATAAATATTCGATAATTTTACTATTAAGTCTTCAGAGAAAAAAACCTTGAATACAAGAAGGACATCTGACTACTAAATGGACCACCTCGTGATACTGTTTAGTAAAATGAGGAAATACTACATTTATTCCAATCTTTTATTTTCAGTATTTTACAGATGCATTAATTGTGTTTTATTTTCTGTTCCAATCAATTCAAACATCTAAAAGTATAGTTAAATGAATATGTGCACTAGTTATGAGTAGGCCTACTGCAGTGTTATGAATGAAGCCCAAACAAGGCCACAATATATTCTTATGTTTTACATCTGATAAACAATGTATTAGAAGTGTAATAGTTATTCATGGTTCACAGGTAAAATGCCCAGTCCCTTTGTGGCACCGTATACCTCCACAAAATTTGCCTTGAATGGTTTCTTCGGGGCCCTTCAGCACGAGCTGGCTATGAAGAAGAGCAACGTGTCCATCTCTATATGCACTCTGGGGCTAATTGACACTGAAGCAGCTATGGAGAAAGTCAAGTGAGTCAAGTGTAAAAACCAAATGCAAAGTGTCTCACAGATCTATCAAAGTCATCACGGATTACATTATATCCTGCTACTTTTTTTTTCATTAAACATTGCTGCTTTCTTCAGTAGTTAAAAGCAGTATTTCTCTGTGTCCTAGGGGAGTCACCAGTGTTACAGCCTACCCTGCCACAGAAGCAGCGATGAACATCATAATTACTGGAGCAACGAGACAGTCGGAGCTCTTCTACCCTTGGTTCACCTACATCTTGTCTATAACCAAAGAAATATTCCCTTCCATCACAGGCTACATAATGAAGAACTCCTACACCTATAACCCATGAAAAACATTCATTGTAATTGATATATTCCACGACATAAAATCTGCCTATAAAATATTAAAAGACAAAGAATTGACTATTTTGTTCTTTCCTCGTCTTGCTTTTGTGAGAGGTCATGTTATAACAGGTTCACAGGGAAGAAAGCTAGACTGGGTTTGTATAAATGTTGTTAATACACAGCCAGAGTTTTTCATCAACTGAAGCACCAATGCTAAGGACAAGTAAAAAAACAAAACGGGTTAACTACTTAGAAGGCAAGACAGGGGGCAGTAGACAGTAGGATAAGGTGCGGCGTTGATATACGAGTCAGGAAATCAGAATCAGATCAGAATACCTTTATTAGTCCCACAGAGTGAAAATGTAGGTTGTTACAGCAGAAAAAGAGCCAAAGACAGCTTAATGTTACGAAGAAGCATGCATACAAAAGTATTAAAGTTAAAAAAAGTTATAATATAAAACAAAATTGAACAAAATACAAAGTTACACAATTTACAAAATACACATCCTGTAACAGTTCTATATTGCACAGTTATTAACAGAATATATATATTGCACATAGTTGCTGGAGATTAGAGGACCCTCTTTTTCTTTATGTTAGTGATGTTTGAATGATCAAACATTTCACATAACTTCATTTCTGTGCTAAGTGTGAAAGACCTGGTGAAATAGTTGTATAAATACATTTCCCCAAATCATGCGGTATTTCTCCTGCTTGTGAAAATGTATTTGTATGTACTTTTTGATGGGGTTTTTGCCGTCATTTCGAAGCGGATAGAAGAGTGAGAGAGGGTGGAAATGATTTGCAACAAAGGTAACCTGGCTGGAATGAAATTGGAGAGATGCTGTTAACTGTCACAGTCCAAACTGTGTTCCTGTTTGTGGAGAGGGTGTGGTTTCCCTTGCAGGCAGCAGCCTGATTGCTCTCACCTGGCCGTCCGACTCAGCTGTCCCTCATCATCTAATCAGGACACAGTTTATCTACTCCAGTCTCCCAGCAACTCACCGCCAGATTGTTTTCTACACCAGTGTGCAATCCCTCGGCCATCATCCACCAGAGCTTCCAGCCAACCTGCCTGCTTCTTCCTGCATCATACCTGCCTGCCTTGTAATCAGTCCAGCCTCTCACTGCCTACCTCCACTCCGGACCTCCATAATCACCAAACCTGCCCGAGTCTCCGAAGCAATAACTATTTAAACATCGTCAGTCATTGCCTGCTCCTGTTTAAAACATAATACTAACAGACCAATCTGGCCACCATGGACCCAGCAGGCCCGGACCCAATTCGTTAGGCTCTCTCTAGTGATGGCAAAATGAAACTTTGAATGAAGCATCGAACCACTTGGACAATTGTGTCGGAAATAGGTTCATTTCTCGAAGCTTCAGTTACAGCGACCTTGTTTGTAGATGTATAATAAACAAGGCAAGTCAGGCTGTGTCTCAACGCCGTGTATTCACATTGAGCAGGCAATCATACAACTGAGGTATATTCACGTGAGGCAGATATATATATATATATATATATATATATAACACAATACGTCCACAGGGTGGAGCTGCAACCTAGCCTAAACCACCCTGTAACATCTCCCTTCCTTTTGTTAAGTAACAACACAGGATCAATACTGCCATTAAACTGTTGACCTTCAATCAGAACATTAATCAAATGATTTCAACAACAAATAGTGCACATAGCAGAGACACTTCAATAATAGCCGCATCCGAACACATCAGCAACAGAGGCGGATTTAGGATTGTAGGAGATCCGGGGCTTAGCCCAGGAGTTGTTGGGGGGGGGGGGGGGGAAGATTTGTTTTTAAATATTGAAGTTAAAAGCATCAATCTGGTGCACTTTGAGAGCAACATTAACCCTACCTTAATAATACCTTAAAGGGGACATATCATGCTATATTTGAACAATATATTGTAGGGCCATACCTAAATAAAGTATATAAATAGTTTTTCTTTCAAAATACCAAACAGATCTTGCATTTTAGCCATGCCTCATTTCGCTCTATTTGCTCTTTCCAGCGCTGTTTTTGCAGGGGGCTGATTCTGTGAGCTGCACCACACCCCCTTGCAGGAGAGGGGCGCGTGCTCTGAGATCAGCTGCTGGGCTGCAGCGGGGAGAAGAGGGGGAGAAAAAGAGATCTCCGTCCTCCGTGTTTTATTCTTATATTATTATATAGAGTCGTTATTCATTTGTTTTAAAGCTCAATAAATAACAAAGAAGACCTTTGACCGGAACTTTTCTAATTTTGTCCGGAAGATTTCAACTTTAACGGACATGTTGACCGGCGAAATAAAAATCTAACTGAAACTCTGCCGCACGGTCCTCTCGTTCCTTGGAAGAGCCGGAGAGGAGGGTGTTTGTCATCTGCTGGTGGACTACCGGAGAGAATTACAGCGAGGGAGGGACTGCATTGAATTACAGCAGCGGGAGCAAACGCTTGCCTCGGGGAGGGAGAGAAAGAGCCAGAGCAGAGTATAAACAGAAGGGCAACCATGCGCGGGAAGTCTTCTTCGCTGCTTTTGTGGCAGACTACAGCGCCACTTACAGGCCTGGCATATGTACTACAGCGTCTCCAGCGCAATGGCCGGCCGTGGCCCAACCCCACATTCCCCTGATAGGTGGAGAATTGACCAATAAGCGGAGCACCACTTCTTTTTCTTTTAATGTTTCTTTTATTATCTTTTACTGTTTTTAAATGCCTTTGTCTGAATGTCTTTCATCTTTGTAAAGCACCTTGAATTGCCTTGTGTTGAAAGGTGCTATATAAATAAACTTGCCTTGGTTACTCCATGTTTACTAGCTATAAGATTAACGTTACAGTACATCACTCTTTTTCACTTCTTACTCAGTCAGCCAGAGTGCAGATATCACCATTAGATTCACAAACCTGAAACATCATCCATGTATTCACTGCTGGTGATGACATTGTTGTCAGCTGCTGATACTGCTGATACTGCTGCTGCTGCTGCTGCTGCTGCTGCTGCTGCTTCGATGAAAATAACTTTCTAATATCCATAACTTTATAGGCTATTAGCTTAAAACTCATCAGGCACTAGGAAGGATCACTTCTTCTTCAGGGCAGGGAAGGCTACGCAGTACGCAGGCTAATGTCCCGCAGCGGCTGCCTCTCTGGTGGACTCCGGTACTGCACATTACTCCCGAGACATTAAACAAAAAAAAAAAAAAAGGTTTTTATTTTTTTTAGTGAAACATCCGGGGCTTTTCAGAAAACATCCGGGGCTTGAGCCCAAGTAGCCACCCCCTAGCGCCGCCTCTGATCAGCAATAAACTCAGAACAATCAATCACATTTGTTTTACAATCTCTCCACTTCCTTTTGTGTGTGTGTGTGTGTGTGTGTACGCGCGTGTGCACGCGCGTGTGCACGCGCGCCTAACACGTTCTCACTCCCATCCCGTCACATATTGACGGACGGTCAGGGCCCCTCCCCGTCGCTATATTACGTACAGGGTACCCCTTGCCCGTCAGGCTTCTACGGGCAGGGTGTCCCATAGACCTTCATAATGCCTATTTTAAGGTTAATTTGGACATTAAAATGCGTTTTGATGTCATTTTATGCGAGTAATGAGTTTTTATTTCTGATTATTTGTGCAGTACATGTACATGTTGTTTAGTTTGCTAGTTATGACGAAGATTACTTCATGAATGCTAACGTTTTTTTGGTGGAAATGTGTTTTTTCACAGCAAAGTCACCCTCTGTACTTGGACTTATTGGGAGAATCTAAAGGCAAGATCCCAAATATTAATTTAGGTCTTTATTGTAGACCTTTAGTGTTGCCGTCTGTGAGGAAAATGCATGGGGCTCAGAGCCACGTATTTTTAAAATCTTTTTTTACTTCTAATTTGTTATTCTTTTCAAAATAACACACTGTTATTTACTCACCAATAACACACAATTATCCTTGCTTTTATTTATTGGTTTAATTCCATAATCTCGGTCTTTTTTGGTGTTCGTCAGGAACTGAATTTCAAAATAAAAATAACCAGAAACAGACGTAGGCCTATAAGGGACATTTCGAGCATCATTGCGATTGTCAACATTTTTGAGTTTACGATGGCCGAAGACACTACACTACCCATAATCCCCAGCTATCGTTTAGGACTACAGTCCCCGTGATTACTCTTCAAAGTCTGGGATTGGATGTTGGAGTGGCAGTGCGCCAAGGTTACGCAGCGTCAAACAGCTGTTTGAAATGGAACGAAACCACGCCAGACTATCCAAAACTGGAATCGAACGCCCCCCAGAACTACACACTACACTATTGTGTTTCGCAAAATGTTCTGGGACGTCTCTACTGAACGTTTTCGTTTTTCCCACAATTAGAAGTTGCCAGTATTAAACACATTGGTGTTATCAAATGTAAAACATATAATTAATAAATGGGTGAAAATCGCTGTCCATAATGCGCAGCATTAATAAATAGCATTAATATATACCCACATGACAGCTCATTGATACTTTGTAATTCTACTCCACTACAATTCAGAGGTTAACCTGGTATTTTTACTCCACTACACTTATTTGAGTTACTTTGCAGATTCTGATTAATGATGTGAAATATAAACAACCCTTAAATCAGACTTTAGTTATACCTGAGTAAAATGAGATATTTCATAGTTGGTGCTTGAGAAGACTAAACATGTATCTGCAATTGACATTAATGGAAACAAGTAATAAAGTATATTAATTACTCGTTATTCTCTACTAATAGTTAATTAAAGACTATATATTATGGCTATTTTGCACATCCCTTTCAAGATTTCAAGATGTTAAAGGTTTATTGACATATCATATACACAACTACGGTGTAGTTATGCAATGAATGAAAAACTTGGGTCACAGGTCCCTCAACAGTGCATTACAAGACATCTATCAATATGTGTGTACCTCCACCATTAGACTGTCATATTCTGCACATTTCTTATTCTATCTACATACATAAGAGTATAATCCATATGTATAATATCAGTTAAAATAAGTGCTTCAACATAGTTAACATTGCAGGAAAGCAAGACCTTAATCTGTTATTTAATGTTTAAATAAAGGTTAATTCGTTTTTCTGTTTTGCACCTCCTCCTATTAATATCTTTGTACATCATGCACTAAACTGTTTTATTGAAGAGATCACTTATAGTATCTTCTTGATTTTTTATATTCTATATTTCTATCACAGACCTTCTACTTTCCCCCTATGAAAGTATATGTACTCTTAATATTTTTGTAATCAAATATAACACATAAAAACAATAATTCAATAACGTGCTTTAACCACTAGGAGGTGCACACAAGGTACACACAGACACTTGTATGTACAACATCTGAAGATGTGTAGTTTTATTCATGCTTTCACATAATTTTACAGCATATTGCTATACTATTTCAGACTCAGTATTTACATTCTTACATTCAAAATACAATCCAATTCAAATCAGTAATATCTTTAAAAACTACAAGTCCTTTTATATCAGCTGTGCACCGTTATGGTGTAAATATAACCTATCTATGAATTATATCAAATGTAAAAGTCAGCCGAATTAGTGTTGATACTGCAAGGAGACGTATTGTGTGAAGAGAAATTGAAGATGTTTTTTAATTGTTGATATATTTATGATCCACGTCAAGTATTCAGTTTCGGCGGCATTTCTTCAGTTTTTCCAAAGGTCTTCTCATCAGGGCGCTATAAATAAAGAACTACGGCAGATCTGTAATATTTAATGGAGCCGAACCGTGTATTACAATGCCGTTATGTGATGACTTTCAAAGAGAAAAGCAAGAGCACTCGGAATTAAGTATTATTTTATTCTTTTAAAATGTTTTCCGGATTTCATATAATATAAACACCAAATCCCAGCATGCTTTGCGGCTAAAACATCCAATCAGCGTAGCTGAGAATCTTGGGTAATCGCTCGAAATGCTACATCTGTTTCCGGTTATTTTTATTTTGAAATTCAGTTCCTGACGAACACCAAAAAAGACCGAGATTATGGAATTAAACCAATAAATAAAAGCAAGGATAATTGTGTGTTATTGGTGAGTAAATAACAGTGTGTTATTTTGAAAAGAATAACAAATTAGAAGGAAAAAAAGATTTTAAAAATACGAGGCTCTGAGCCCCATGTATTTTCCTCACAGACGGCAACACTAAAGGTCTACAATAAAGACCTAAATTAATATTTGGGATGTTCTTTGCCTTTAGATTCTCCCAATAAGTCCAAGTACAGAGGGTGACTTTGCTGTGAAAAAACACATTTCCACCAAAAATCGTTAGCAATCTTCGTCATAACTAGCAAACTAAACATCATGTACATGTACTGCACAAATAATCAGAAATAAAAACTCATTACTCGCATAAAATGACATCAAAACGCATTTTAATGGCCAAATGAACCTTAAAATAGGCATTTTCCACCGAGAATAACACGAAGGTTGGCCATTGTTGTTGATCACGTGGTCTGGGAGCTGTTGCAGCGTCCATAGCAACCACCTTAGCAACCATGAATGTGTACACATTCATGAAGTAATCTTCGTCATAACTAGCAAACTAAACATCATGTACATGTACTGCACAAATAATCAGAAATAAAAACTCATTACTCGCATAAAATGACATCAAAACACATTGTAATGGCCAAATGAACCTTAAAATAGACATTTTCCACCGAGAATAACACGAAGGTCAGCCATCGTTGTTGATCACATGGTGGATGAAGGTCTATGGGACGCCCTGCCTGTAGAAGCCTGACGGTCAAGGGGTCCGCTGTCCGCAATGAAGGTCTATGGGACGCCCTGCCCGTAGAAGCCTGACGGGCAAGGGGTACCCTGTACGTAATATAGCAACGGGGAGGGGCCCTGACCGTCCGTCAATATGTGATGGGATGGGAGTGAGAACGTGTGTGTGTGTGTGTGTGTGTGTGTGTGTGTGTGTGTGTGTGTGTGTGTGTGTGTGTGTGTGTGTGTGTGTGTGTGTGTGTGTGTGTGTGTGTGTGTGTGTGTGTGTGTGTGTGTGTGTGTGTGTGTGTGTGTGTGTGTCAGGAGGTCTAATCAGCCGTCCGCTCCGGGAGAAGGCCCGGCCCTGTAACTCAAGGCATGGTGTATCCCCAGTCTGCGGGGAAGAGCGCGACGACCCAGGGGGTGATGGCCTTGGAGACTCCTCGGGGACGCCGACGATCTCTCTGGCGCTCCCCCCACTCGCAGGCTGCTCCTTCTGGAACTGACGGCTGGAGAAGGGCCGCCTCTGCTGGTCGAAGATCAACCCTGTTGCGCCGATACGTGGTCCCCTCCACACCGACCAGATAGGAACGGAGTCCCAACTCCATCGGCCCATCCTGTCTCCTGGGAGTGGCTTCATCCGTATGAGCTGGCCGACGTTCAGCTCCAGCAGATCCTTGGCAGATCTGTCATATGTCAGCTTTGCTGCTTGATGTTTCATTTTCAGCTTGTCAGGAACACCCATGACGACCTGAGGCACCAGTAGCTGGTCGGCCACAGGGAGAAGGGTTCTCAGTCTCCGCGACATAAGCCGCTGTGCTGGGCTGCAATGCATACCCTCAGTGGGCGTATTTCTCCAATGCAATATGGCCCTCCAGGGGTCCTCTTTGACACGGTCTGCCCTTCTGCACAGGCTCTTTACAATTTTCACTGCTGACTCCGCTTTGCCGTTAGCCTTTGGGTGCCTCGGTGAGGACATGACATGCTCAAAACCCCACGTGGTTGTAGTGGATCCATCCATTTCCGGGCGCATAGCTTTTGGAATGATGACGTGCTGACTCCTGAAGAGCACGCCATCCTGTGCACTTATCTCATCTCTGATGGCCCAGTAGTCCCTGACGGCTACAGGGGTCCTCTTTGTGTCCTGGCCATCCCTCCAAGTGTTTGAAGACACACATCCTCCTCAGTGTGTGTCCGAATCTGTGCCAGGCGTTGGCTGCTGACATTTAAATAGTCTGCCTGCTGAATGGCCGCCGTGTCACCCTGCTCCTGCTGCATGCTGCAGACCATTTCACGTTGGTACAGTGTGTCTGTTCTCTGTGGCGGGGGTGGTGGCTCTGCTGAGCGTGTCACTTATGTACATCTCAGGGCCTGGCTTGTATACCACCGCAAGGCAGTAGTTCTGAAGTGTGAGGAGCATGCTCTGAAGGCGCTTTGGCGCACTGAGGAGGGGCTTGGTGAAGATGGACACCAGCGGGCGGTGGTCGGTCTCTGCAGTCACATCACCCCTCCCTTATAGGTAGTAGTGGAAGCGTTGGCAGACGAATACGATGCTCAGGCGCTCCTTTTCAATCTGTGCGTAATTTTGCTCTGTTTGGGTCAATGCCCGGGAGGCGAATGCGACAGGCTGTCCCCCTTGAAGCAAGCAGCAGCCCAGACCCGCCTGACTGGAGTCGCTCTGTACGGTGACTGGCTTGCGGACGTCATAGTACCTTAGGACTGGCACCGCCGTGACCAGTGCCTTGATTTCCTTCATGGCGGCATCATGTTTGGGCAGCCAGTGCCACATCACATCCTTGTCCAGCAGTCTCCTCAGCAGCTCACATACCGCTGACAAGCGTGGCATGAATTTGGACAGATAGTTCACAAATCCGACACACCGCTGGACCCCTTTTGCGTCTGTGGGGTTTGGCATGTCCAGAACCGCCCTGACTTTTTCAGGGTCAGCCTTGAGGCCCTCCGCGGACAGTATGTGGCCGTGGAAGCGGACCTCCTTCACTCGGAACTGCAGCTTTTTCAGGCCCAGTCTCAGCTTTACTTCCCTGCATCTGTCCATCAGAGCGATGAGGTTTGTGTCATGGTCGCGATTGGCCTCATCCTCTGTGTCCCCACATCCGACTATAAGGATGTCATCGGCTATGGGCTCTATCCCTGTCAAGCCGGCCAGCAGCTCATGCTGCTTCCTTTGATACAGCTCCGGGGCAACTGACACACCGAAAGGGAGTTTCAGCCAGCTACCCCACGGTGTCCAGAATGTTGTCATCAGGCTGCTTTCTTCATCCAAGCGACACTGCAGGAATGCATCACGTGCATCCACCAGGGTGAATATACGTGCCTTCGGCAGCTTATACAACACGTCATCTAAAGTGGGCATAAGGTAGTGGGACCGTTTCAGAGCACGGTTGAGAGGCTTCGGGGCAATGCATAGTCTCAATCTGTCTGGCTTTTTCACTATGACTAGATTGCTAATCCAGTCCGTGGGTTGAGTGACTGTGGTCAAGTGTCCCTCCTCTTCATATCGATCAAGCTGAGCCTTAACAGCTGCCTTGAGGGCCACTGGAACGTTCCTGGGAGCACACTGCACCGGTGCCACAGTGCTGTCCAGCTCAAAGTGAATATCACCGGGCAGAGACTGAACATGGCTGGTGAACACGTCGTGGTAGGTGCTGACCAGACACTCCTTGGTCAGGTCTCCCTTCCTGCAGTGCTCCACCTTATTCAGCTCCTCAGGAATGGTGAAGCGTATCAGACCAAGTCACTCACATGTCTCACCCGAAAGCAAGGGTCTCTGGCCAGTATGCACAATCTCAAAGTCCAGTCTGTGCGTCTTACCCCTAATGACGCATTGTGTGATGGACACACCTAATGAGCTCATCCACTCACTGTTGTATAGTTTTAATCTGATGAGACTCTTCAGAAGAGGGGTTCTAGGCGCCAGTCTCGTCTTGTCCTTGATGCTCATCACATTGCAAGTGGCTCCAGAGTCGAGCTGGCACCTCTGAACCCCACTTTGCAGTGGCAGGTTGACAAACCACTTTTTACCTCGAGTGTTCACAGCCCCCACGCTCTCCGCTGTGTACACGTCTCTCTCATCGCTGTCCTCCAGTTCCCCTGGCAACGGGTCATCCACAGCATTCAACTGGCGTGCCTGCTGGCCTCTTTTTATGCATACTTTTGCAAAATGGTTAGCAGTGCCACACGAGCGGCACGATTTACCAAAATCAGGGCACAGGTCCCGCCCACGCTTGTGCCGTGTGCCACAGTACTTGCATTCGCCAGCGTCTCTCATGCTCTGTGGTTGTGCAGATGTGTTGGTGGACTCGGATGGCCTGCTGGCAGACCTCCGTCCATATCGCTGTCCTTGTGTGGCATTAATGCTGTCCCCAGGTCCAGAGTGTGAAGAAGAAGCCTTCATCACAGTTGGCATAGGGGCATGGTAAAAGGCACACTGAGGGTTACACACATTTGATAAAATAAAACCCAAGTCATTGTTTGTTCAAAACTAATTCATTGGAAGTCTTTTTGCAAGTAACCTGCTTACCCTCTCCTTCAAGGTTGTGAAGGCCAAACAGAGCCACAGAAAGAAGCGGCCTTAGGTAGAGGCGCAATCAGTGGGAACACCTGTGCGCAATTGGAGCATACCATGTAGTGCATGGGCGCGGGTGGCACTTTTCTTGCAAGTATAACAATGTTATTGTTTGGGGCTTCTGTGGTCAAAGAGATAATATGTTGACCTATTTTGATGTGGTGTGTTTGGGTAATTTGTCTTGCATTGTGAATGTGTTTGTAGATTAGAATGACATTGGTTAGGGGTATAAATAGTGGATTATCCTATGGGGAGGGGCTTAACATGTATAAAACCCTGGCCACAAGTGTTTTGGGGGAGTCTGACTGTGGCTGTAGAGCAGAGAGGTACCAGTTATGTGTCCTCGACCTGTATGTATATAGGAGGGTTTTGATTTCTTCCTGTACAATCCTTGTTACTTTGTGTTTTTAAAGCATGTTGGTGTTAATAAAAGCACCTAAGGATACATTTTTGGTGACTCTAGCCATCTTATTTAATTCCTAGTTTTTTCATCGAACCTTTTTATAACGTATGGTGTCAGAAGTGGGATGGCCAGTCGCAAAAAGGGACGTGTTGTTAAAACACAAACTGGACTACGCTCTGAGCGAAAACTTTTTTTGAAGAAGGATGAGGAATGGGACACAGCTGTGACGTCAGAGGAAGAAGGACTATCAATTAGTGTTGAAACCCAAGGTGCAAAACCGAAAATCCAGCAGCGGCAACCTGGGCCATCTCCAGGAGTGGGTTCCTCAACCGTTGACATTGTAAATATTGTCAGGGACTTCATAGCGGCTCAGCAGAGGAGAGATGATATCCTACAGGAGGAGCTCAGGGGCCTGCGGGTCTCAGTTGAGGCCTCCCAGCAGCCTGTACATCGCTACCGGGGGGGTCCACACGTTGACGTTGGGCCTTCATTGATGTCTTCTCCTGACAGATTTGGTAATCCTTCTGGGGGTGTAGCGGCAGTTCATCGTAAGGAGCCAAAAATGCCAGTTTATCAAAATGGTGAAGACATTGAAAATTACCTTCTACGCTTCGAACGCATGGCAAAGACATGGCAGTGGCCAAGGGAGGAATGGGCCTGTCGACTTGTCCCTTTGCTAACTGGCAAAGCCCTGGAAGCCTACACCGCGATGGATGAAGACATGTCCAACTGCTACCCAGATCTGAGGGAGGCGCTGTTGGTCAAATTTGACATCTCTCCAGAGACCTATCGTCAGCGGTTCCGGGCCACCTCATCGCCACCGGGGGAGACACCGACAGAATCATACCACCGGTTGAAAGGGCTCTATCGTCGCTGGATGCGACCGGAGCAGAAGAGTAAAGAACAGATGGGGGAGACTATCATCCTGGAGCAGCTGCTGCAGGTGCTTCCTCCAGATACTCGTACGTGGGTAAAAGAACATGAAC